>NC_028646.1:24093527-24130534 GCF_001406875.1 Solanum pennellii
TTGTTTTTACTTTCCAAGGAAGTCATTGACCAAACAATAGTAATAACAGGTTGAAGTTAAGTCTAGACTATTTTCCTCGTGGGAACGATCCCAACCTCACTAGTTGGGTTATTTACTTGACACGACCGCTTTACTTCTTATTTGAGAAGTAAGTTTGAGCGTATCATTAAGCGATCCTCGAAGCAGGCATCCCCCTATTTCGATGTTTATTGTGTCATATAGCACACCATTTTTTTGGTAATCTGGATTTCGACGTCAAACATGCCGAAATTTTTATTTAGCGTCCTTCAAGACTTTGGCCATGCAGACCTTTGTCCCTCAAGGCCAGTATGACTCATTTTTATGGTCAAACAAGCCTCACAGCGCGCATTCCCCCTATTTCAATGATTTTGATAAGCTATAGCACACCATTTTTTTGGTGATCCGGATTTCGATGTCAAAAATGCCAAAAAAGTTTTGACGACGTCCATCAAGACCTTGGCTATGCAGCCGTTGGCCATCTCAACCAGTATGACCCATTTTTAAGGTTGAACGGGCCTGGAAGCGCGCAAACCCCCCATTTCAATAATTTTCATGTGCTATAGGAAACAACTTTATCGGTGATCTGGATTTCGATGTCAAAAATGACGGAAGTTTTTGTGGACGTCCGTCAAGACCTACGATATGCATCTGGTTAGCCCTCACGGCTAGTCCGACCCGTTATCAAGGTCAATCGATCTTCGCAGCGCACATACCCCCAATTTTTGACAATTTTCGTGTGCTATAGCACAAAATATTTTGATGATTCGGATTTTGACTTTCAAAATGCCAAAAATTTTTTTGGTCGTCCTTCAAGACTTTGGCTATGCAGCAGATTTTCTCTTAGTGTCAGTCCAACCCATATTAAAGGTCAAAAAGCCCTGAAGCGCCAGACCCCCCCCCCCCTTTCTATGATTTTTTGGTGTTCTAGATTTTGACGTAAAAGTGCCAAAAATTTTCGTGGACGCCTGTCAAGACCTTATGTGTGCAGCCTGTTCGCCCTCACGGCCATTCCAACCCGTTTCAAGGTCAAATGAGCCCCGAAGCACGCATACCCTCCATATTGATGATTTTCGTGTGATATGGCGCACCATTTTTTTGGTGATCCAGATCCCGATAGCAAAAATGCCAATTTTTTTTGTTGTCATCCGTCAAGACCTTGGCTATGCAACCGGTTGGACCTCACTTCCAGTCCCACCTATTTTTTTAGGTCAAACGTGTCCAAAACTGCGCATACCTCCCATTTTGACGATTTTCATGTGCTATGGTGATACGGATTACAACGTCAAAAAATCAAAAAAATTTTGTGGACATCCGTCAAAATCTTTGCTATACAGCCGGCTGGACCTCACGTCAAGTCTGACCCGTTTTCTAGGTCAAACGAGCCTTGAAGCGCGCATGCCCCCATTTCAATGATTTTCATGTACTATAGCGCACCATTTTTTTGGTGATCCGGATTCCGTTGTTAAAAATTCCAAAAATTATGGTGGACGTCTGTCAAGACCTTAGTTATGCAGTGTGTTGTACCTAACGGCCAGTCTGACCCATATTCAAGGTCAAACGAGCCCCAAAGCGCAAATACTTCCCATTTTGATGATTTCGTGTGCTATGGCACACCTTTTTTTTTGGTAATCCGGATTGCGATGTAAAAAATGCCAAAATTTTTTATGGACGTCCATCAAGACCTTGGCTATGTAGCCAGTTGGTCCTCACTGCCAGTCCCACCAATCTTCAAGGTCAAACGAGCCTTGAAGCGCGCATACCCCCCAATACGATGATCTGTGTGCTATATAAAACCATTATTTTGGCGATTCAGATTCTGACTTCAAAAATGTCAAAAAATTTTGTAGACGTCAATCTACAGCTTGGGTATGAATCTGGTAGGCCCTCACGGCCAGTCCGATCCATTTTAAAGGTCAAATAAGCCCCGAAGCGCGCATACTCCCTATTTCGTCGATTTTTTGTGTGCTATAACGCACCATTTTTTTGGTGATCTAGATTTCGACATCAAAATGCCAAAAAAATAATTTGACGTCCATCAACACCTTTGCTATGCAGCAGGTTGGTCCTCACGGCCAATATGACCCATTTTCAAGGTCAAACGGGCCTCGATGCGTCCATTCCCCCCATTTTGACGATTTTTGTATTCTATAGCACACATTTTTTTTGGTGATCCGGATTTCATCGTTAAGAATGCCAAAATTTTTTGTGGATCTCCGTCAAGACCAACATTGACTATGAAGACGGTTGGCCCTCACGGCCAGTATGTCCCATTTTAAAGGTCAAACGAGCCTCGAAGCGCGTATTCCCTCCATTTCGTTGATTTTCGTATACTATAGCAAACAATTTTTTCAGTGATCCGGATTCTGACGTCCAAAATGCCAATTTTTTTTTTAATATCCTTCAAGACATTGGCTATGCAGCCGGTTGTCCCTTACAACTAGTACGGCCCGTTTACAAGGTCAATCGATTCTTGAAGCACGCATACCCCCCATTTCGATGATTTTTGTGTGATAGCACAACATTTTTTTGGCGATTTGGATTCCAACATCAAAAATGCTGAAAGTTTTTTTGGACGTCTGTCAAGTCCTTGTCTATGCAGCCGGTTGTCCTTCACGGAAAGTCCGACCCATTTTCATAGTCAAACGAGGCCTGAAGCGCGCATTCCCCCAATTTCGATAATTTTTTCGTGTGCTACCGCACAACTTTTTTTGGTGATCCGGATTAATACATCAAAAATGCCAAAAATTTTTGTGGATTTCCTTCAAGACTTTGACTATTCATTTGGTTGGACCTCATGGCCAGTCCGACCCGTTTTCAAATTCAAACAAGCCACGAAGCGCGCATACCCCCCTCATGACTATAACACACCATTTTTTTGATGATTTGTATTCCAACGTCAAAATGCCAAAATTTTTTGTGGACATCCGTCAACACCTTGGCTATGCTCCTTTTGGCCCTCACGGCCAGTCCGACCCATTTTTAAGGTCAAACGAGCATGGAAGAGTGCATTTCCCCCATTTCGACGATTTTTGTAAGCTATAGCACAATATTTTGGTGATCCGGATTTTGACGTCAAAAATCCAATTCTTTTTGTAAATGTGCTTCAAGAATTTGGCTATGCAGCCGTTTGTGCCTCACGGCCAGTCCGACCCATCTTCAAAGTCAAACGAGCCCCGAAGCATGAATACTCCGATTTCAATGATTTTCGTGTGCTATAGCACACCCTTTTTTTTGTGATTCAAATTGCGAGGTCAAAAATGCTGAAATTTTTTGTAAACATCCGTCAAGACCTTATCAATGCATCCCGTTGGACCTCACGGCTAGTCCGACGCATATTTAAGGTCAAATGAGCCCTGAAGCGCACATACCCCTTATTTCGACGATTTACATGTGCTATAGCACACCTCTTTTTAGGTGATCCGAATTGCAACCTCAAAAATGCTGAAACTTTTTGAAAACATCCGTCAAGACCTTGTCAAATCTTCCTGTTGTCCCTCACGGCAAGGCCTACGCATATTCAAGGTCAAATGAGCCCTGAAGCGCGCATACACCTTATTTCGATGATTTTCATGTGCTATAGCACACCTTTTTTTTGGTGATCCGGTTTACGACTTCAAAAATGATGAATTTTTTTTTAAATGTCCGTCAAGACCTTGGCAATGTAGCCAATTGCCCCTCACGTCCCGTCCGATGCATATTCAAGGTCAAACGAGGCCCGAAGCGCACATACCCCCCATTTTGTTGATTTTCGTGTGCTATAGCACACCACTTTTTTGGTGATCCGGATTCCGATGGCAAAAATGCCGAAGCGTTTTGTAGACATCCGTCAAGACCTTGGCTGTGCAGAAGGTTGACCCTCACGGGCGGTCAAACCCATTTTAAAAGTCAAACGATCCCCGAAGCGTGCATACCCTCATTTTCAATGATTTTCGTGTGCTACAACACACTTTTTACTGGTAATTAGGATTTTGACGTTTTAAAAACCCAAAATATTTTGTGGACGTCCTTCAAGATCTTTTCTATGCAGCAATTGGCCCTCATGGACCTCACGACGAGTCCGACCTGTTTTAAAGGTTAAACAAGTCCCGAAGAGCGCATAACCCCTATTTTAACGATTTTCATGTACTATAACACACCATTTTTTTGGTAAGTTGGATTCCGACGTCAAAATGAAAAAAAATTTTGTGGACGTCCGTTAAGACCTTGGATATGCAGCCGGCTGACCCTCACGGAATGTCTGACCCCGAAGCACGCATAACTCCCATTTCAAAGATTTTCGTGTGCTCTAGCACACATTTTTTATTGGTGATCCTGATTCCGTCGTATGAAATTCCAAAATGTTTTGTAGACATTGGTCAAGACCTTATTATGCAGCCAGTTGGCCATCACGTCAAGTTTGACCCATTTTCAAGATCAAACGAGTCGCGAATCTCGCATTCCCCCTTTGTGGATGTCCGTCAAGACCTTTGCTATGCATCCAGTTGAACGTCAAAGCAAGTATGACCTATTTTCGAGGTCAAACAAGCTCCGAAGCACGCATACCCCCCATGTTGTTGAATTTCGTGTGCTATAGCACACAATTTTTTTGGTGATCCATATTCCAAAGTTAAAAATGTGAAACCTTCTTGTGGATGTCCGTCAATACCTTGGCTATGCAGCCGGTTGGCCTTCACAGCAGTCCTACGCATTTTCAATGTCAAACGAGACCCGAAGCATGCATACCCTCCATTTCGATGATTTTCGTGTGGTTTAGAGCACCAATTTATTGGTGATCCAGATTTAAATGTTAAAAATGCTGATTTTTTTGTGGACGTCCGTCATGACCATGTCTATTCAAACGGTTGGACCGCACGGCAATTCCGACCCATTTTCAAGGTCAAATGAGCCCCAAAGCGCACATACCCCCCTTATCGACGATTTTTGTGTGCAATGACACACCACTTTTTTGGTGATGCGGATTCCAATGTCAAAAATGCAAAGTTATTTTGTCGACGTCATCAAGGCTTTATCGATGAAATTATTGGCCCTCGCGGCAATTCCAACCCATTTCAAGGTCAAACAACCCCAAAGCGCGCACGCCCCTCATTTCTACGATTTTGTTGTTCTATAGCAAATAATGTTCTCGTGATCCAAATTCTCACGTCAAAAATGCCAAAGATTTTTGTGGACGTTCATCAAGACCTTGTCTATTCATCCAGTTGTCCCTCACGGCCAGTCCAACCCATTTTTAAGGTCAATCGATCCCCGAAGCATGCATACCCCCCATTTCGTTAATTTTCGTGTGATAGCACAATATTTTTTTGGCTATTCGGATTCCGACGTCAAAAATCCAAAAAGTTTTTGTGGACGTATGTGAAGACCTTGGCTATGCAGCCTGTTGGCCCTCACGGCCAGTCCGATACATTTTCAAGGTCAAACAAGCCCCAAAGTGTGCGTACCCGCACTTTCGACATTTTTTTGGTGTTTTGGATTCGTCGTCAAAAATGCCAAAAATATTTTTAGACATCCTTTAAGACCTTAGGTATGCATCCGGCTATCCCTCACGGCCAGTCCGATCCGTTTTCAAGGTCAATCGAGCCCCGAAGCGCTCATACCCCTTATTTCGACAATTTTCGTGTGCTATAAAATACAATTATTTTTGTGATCTAGATTCCGATGTCAAAATGCAAAAAAATTTTTTGGAGGTCCGTCAAGATCTTGTCTATGCAGCCTATTGACCCTCATGTCCAGTCCAACCCGTTTTTAAGGTCAAATGAGCCCCGAAGCGTGCACACCCTCCATTTCGATGATTTTCGTGTGCTATAGCGCACTTTTTTTTGGTGATCCAAATTCCGACGTCAAAAACCTTAGTTGTGCTACCCGTCTGTCCTCACGTCCAGTCCAACCCATTTTTAAGGTCAAACATGCCTCGAACTGTGCATACCTCTTATTTTGATAATTTTCGTATGCTATAGCACACTAATTTTTTTGTGATATGGACTGAGACGTTAAAAAATGTCAAAATTTTTTATGGACATCCGTCAAGATATTTGCTATGCAGCCGGTTGGACCTCACTGCCATTCCGACCCGTTTTCAAGGTCGAACGAGCCCCGAAGCACGCATACCCCCCATTTTAACGATATTCGTGTGCTATATAGCACACCATTTTTTTGGTGATCCTGATTTCGACGTCAAAAATGCCTAAAAGTTTTGTGGACATCCGGTCAAGACTTTGGCAATGTATCGTGTCGTCCCACACGACCAATCTGATCCATTTTCAAGGTCAAACGAGCCCTTAAGCGCGAATACCACCCACTTCGATGATTTTCGTGTGCCATAGCACACCAATTTTTTGGTGATCCGGATTTTGACATAAAAAATGCCAAAAATTTTTGTGGACGTCCGTCCAGAACATGTCTATGCAGCCAGTTGTCCCTCACGACCAGTCCCTCCAATTTTCAAGGTCAAATGAGGCCTGAAGCGCGCATACCCCTCATTTCGATTATTTTCATGTGCTATAGCTCACCATTATTTTGGGCGATTCAGATGCTGACATCAAGAATACCGAATTTTTTTGTAGAAGTCCACCTTCACCTTGGCTATGAAGCCGGTAGGCCCTCACGGCCAGTCCGACCCATTTTCAAGGTCAAACTAGCCCCGAAGCACGCATACCCCCTATTTCGACGATTTTCATGCGCTATAGCACACTTTTTTTTGGCGATTTTCAGAAATGCCTACATTTTTCGCGGACGTCCATCATGACCTTGGCTATGCAGCCGGTTGGCTCTCAAGACTAGTCCGACCCATTTTATAGTTCAAACGAGCCCCAAACCGTCCATATTCTCCATTTTGATGATTTTCGTGTACTATAGCACACTATTTTTTGGGTTATCCTGATTCCGATGTAAAAATGTTGAATTTTTTTGTAAACGTCCCTTAAGACCTTGGATATGCATCCGCTTGGCCCTCACGACATGTCTGACCCATATAAAAGGTCAAACGAGCCCCGAAGCGCGCATAACTCCCATTGCAACGATTTTCGTGTGCTCTAGCACACATTTTTTTTGGTGATCCTAATTCAATCGTCTAAAATTCCAAAATGTTTTACAGACGTCGGTCAAGACCTTGACTATGCAGCCAGCTGGCTATCACATCCAGTTTGACACATTTTCAAGATCAAACGAGCCGCGAAGCGCACATTCCCCCAATTTTGACGATCTTCGTGTGCTATAGAACAGAATTTTTTAGTTATCCGGATTCCGACGTCAAAATGCAAAAAAAAATTTGTGGACGTCCGTCAAGACCTTAGCTATGCATCCAAGTGACCCTCACAGCAAGTCCGACCTATTTTCAAGGTCAAACAAGCTCCGAAGCACGCATATCCTCAATGTCGACGATTTTCGTGTCCTATAGCACACAAGTTTTTTGGTGATCCATATTCCAAAGTCAAAAATGCGAAACCTTCTTGTGGTCGTCCGTCAACACCTTGTCTATGCAGCCAGTGGCCTTCACAGCAGTACTACGCATTTTCAATGTCAAACGAGACCTGAAGCACGCATACCCCCCATTTCGATGATTTTCGTGTGGTTTAGAGGACCAATTTATTGGTGATCTGGATTTCAACGTTAAAAATGCTGATTTTTTTGTGCACGTCCGTCATGACCTTTCTATTCAAAGGGTTGGCCCTCACGACAATTCCGACCCACTTTCAAGGTCAAATGAGCCCCAAAGAGCACATACCCCCTTATCTACGATTTTTGTGTGCAATGACAGACCATTTTTTTGATGATACGGATTCCAACGTAAAAAATGCCAAATATTTTTGTGGAAATTCATCAAGACGTTTTCCATGAAACTGTTGGCCCTCACGGCGATTCCAACCCCCTTTAAGGTCAAACAAGCCCCGAAGCGCGCAGGCCCCTCATTTCTATGATTTTCATGTGCTATAGCAAATAATGTTTTGGTGATCCGGATAGGGACGTCAAAAATGTTGAAATTTTTTGTAAATGTCCATCAAGACCTTGGAATTGCTGCTGGTTTGCCCTCATGGCCAGTCCGACGCATATTAAATGTCAACAAGGCCCGAAGCGTACATACGCCCTATTTCGACGATTTTCGTGTGCTATAACACAACTTTTTTTTGGTGATCTGGATTTTTATGTCAAAATGCCAAAAAAATTTCTGGACGTCCGTCAAGACCTTTGCTATGCAGCCGGTTGGTCCTCACGGCCAGTATGACCAATTTTCAAGGTCAAACGGGTCTTGATGCGTGCATTCCCCCTCCTTTTGACGATTTTTGTGTGCTATAGTACACAATTTATTTGGTGATCCAGATTTTGACGTTAAATCTGCCAAAATGTTTTGTGGACGTCCGTCAAGAACTTGTCTATGCAGCTGGTTTTCCCTCACCGCCAGTATGACCCATTATGAAGGTCAAACGGGCCTCGAAAAGAGTATTCCCACCATTTTGACTATTTTCATGTACTATAGCTTAGAATTCTTCCAGTGATCCGGATTATGACGTGCAAAATGCTGAAATTTTTTTGGACGTCCTTCAAGATATCGGCTATGCACCCGGTTGGCCCTCACGGCCATTCTGACCCGTTTTCGAGGTCAATCGATCCCCGAAGCGCGCATACCCCCAATTTTGATGATTTTAGTGTGACAGCACAACATTTTTTTGGCGATTCGGATTCCTAGGTCAAAAATGTTGAAAGTTTTTTTGGACGTCTGTCAAGTCCTTGTCTATGCAGTTGAATGGCCCTCACAGCCAGTCCGACCCATTTTCATGGTCAAACGAGGCTCGAAGCTCGCATCCCCCATTTCTACGATTTTTCGTGTGCTTTAGCACAACTTTTTTCAATGTTCCAGATTACGACGTAAAAAATGCCGAAAAGTTTTATGGAGTTCCTTCAAGACATTGGCTATGCAGTCGGTTGGACCTAACGGCTAGTCCGACCCGTTTTCAAGGTCAAACAAACCACGAAGCGCGCATACCCCCTATTTCGACGATTTTCATGTGCTATTACACAACATTTTTTTGGTGATCTGAATTTCTACGTCAAAATGCCTAAATTTTTTATGAACGTCCGTCAACACCTTGACTATGCAGCCGTTTGGCCCTCACGTCCAGTCCAACCCATTTTTAATGTCAAACGAGCCTCGAAGCGTGAATTCCCCCTATTTCAACGATTTTCGTAAGCTATAGCACAACATTTTTTTGATGATTCGTATTACGTCATCAAAAATGCCGAAATGTTTTATGGACATCCGTCATAACCTTTTCTATGCAGCCGGTTGGTCCTCATGGCTAGTATGACCCATTTTAAAGGTCAAACGGGCCTCGAAGCTCGCATACCCCCCTCCCCCCATTTCGATGATTTTCGTGAGCTATAGCACACAATTTTTTTGGTGATCCGAATTCTGATGTCAAAAATGCCGAATGTTTTGGTGGATGTCCATCATGACCTTGGTTATGCATTTGGTTGGCTCTCACGGCCAATCCGACCCGTTTTAAAGGTCAATCAATCCTCGAAGCGCGCATAGCCCTAATTTCAACAATTTTCGTGTGCTATAGCAAACAATTTTTCGGTGATTTGGATTCTAACGTCCAAAATGCAAAAAAAAAAAATTGGACGTCCTTCAAGACATTGGCAATGCAGCCGGTTGGCTCTCACGGCCAATCTGACCCATTTTCAGGGTCAACCGATCCACGAAGCGCACATAGCCGCAACTTTGACAATTCTCGTGTGCTATAGCACACAATTTTTTGGTGATTTGGATTTTGACTTCCAAAATACTGAATTTTTTTTGATGTCCTTCAAGACATTGGCTATGCAGTCGGTTGGATCTCACGGTAAGTCATACCCATTTTAAAGGTCAAACTAGCCCTGAAGCGCTCATACCCCCATTTCGAAGATTTTCGTGTGCCATAGAATGCCTTTTTTTGGTGATCAGGATCGCGATGGCAAAAACGCTGAATTTTTTTGTAAACGTCCATCATGACCTTTGCAATGCAGCCGGTTGGACCTCACGGCCAGTCCGACGCATATTCAAGGTCAACAAGCCCCAAGTACGCATACCTCACAATTTTTTTGGTGATCGTGATTCCGATGTCAAAAATGCCGAATGTTTTTGTGGACGTCTGTATGACCTTGGGTATGCATCCGGTTGAGCCTCACGGCTAATCTGACCCATTTTCAATGTCAAACGAGCCCTGAAGCACATATACCCCCCATTTCAACGATTTTCGTGTGCTTTAGAGCACCAATTTATTGATGATCCGGATTTTGACGTTAAAATTGCCGATTTTTTTGTGGACATCCGCCATGACCTTCTCTATTGAGACGGTTGGCCCTCACGGCAATTCTGACCGATTATCAAGGTGAAACGAGCCCCACAGCGCACATACCCTAATTTTCGAGGATTTTTGTGTCATATGACATAGCATTTTTTTTGTGATACAGATTCCAAAGTCAAAAATGCCAAAATTTTTTGTAGACGTTCATCAAGACCTTTCCATGAAACTGTTGGCCCTCACGGCAATTCCAACCCATTTCAAGGTCAAACAAGCCCCGAAGCGCGCACACCTCTCATTTCTACGAGTTTCGTGTGCTATAGCAAATAATGTTATGGTGATCCAGATTCCGACTTAAAAGTGCCAAAAAAATTTGTGGACATTTTTCAAGACCTTGTCTATTTTTCCAGTTGTCCCTCACAACCAGTCAACCCATTTTCAAGGTCAATCGATCCCTGAAGCGCGCATACCACCCATTTTGACGATTTTTGTGTGATAGCACAATATTCTTTTGGTGATCCTGATTCCGTCGTCTAAAATTCCAAAATGTTTTGTAGACGTCGCTCAAGACCTTGACTATGCATCCGGCTGGCCATCACGTCCAGTTTGACCCATTTTAAAGATCTAACGATCCGGGAAGCGCGCATTCCCCCAATTTTGACGATCTTCGTGTGCTATAGGACACAATTTTTTTAGTTATCCTGATTCCGACGTCAAAATACCAATTTTGTGTGGACGTCCGTCAAGACATTGGCTATGCATCCAGTTGACCCTCACAGCATGTTCGACCTATTTTTGAGGTCAAACAAGATCTGAAGCACGCACACCCCCATGTCGACGTTTTTCGTGTGCTATAGCACACAATTTTTTTGGTGATCCATATTCCATTGTCAAAAATGCGAATCCTTTTTGAGGACTTCCGTCAATACCTTGTATATGCAGCCGGTTGTCCTTCACAGTAGTCCTACGCATTTTAAATGTCAAACAAGACCTGAAGCACGCATACTCCCATTTTGACGATTTTCGTGTGGTTTAGAGCACCAATTTATTAATGATCCGGATTTAAACGTTAAAAATGCTAATTTTTTGTGGACATCCGTACTCACCTTTTCTATTCAAACGGTTGGCCCTCACGGCAATTCCGACCCATTTTCAAGGTCAAACGAGCCCCAAAGCGCACATACCCCCCGTATCGACGATTTTTGTGTGCTATGGCACACCTTTTTTTTGGTGATACAGATTCCAACGTCAAAAACGCCAAATATTTTTGTGGATGTTCATCAAGATATTTTCGATGAAACTGTTGGACCTCGCGGCGATTCTAACCCATTTTAAGTTCAAACAATCCCCGTAACGTGCAGGCCCCTCATTTCTACAATTTTCATGTGCTATAGTAAAGAATGTTTTGGTGATCCAGATTCAGACGTCAAAAATACGAAAGCTTTTTGTGGACGTTCCTCAAGACCTTTTTTTATTCATCCAGTTGTCCCTCATGGAATGTCCGACCAATTTTCAAGGTTAAGTGAGCCCCTAAGCGTGCATACCCCCCATTTCGACGATTTTCGTGTGCTATAACACACCTTTTTTTCTGGTCATCCGGATAGGGACGTCAAAAATGCTAATATTTTATGTAAACGTCCATCGCGACCTTGGAATTGCTGCTGGTTGTCCCTTACGGCCAGTCCGACGCATATTAAAGGTCAACAAGGCCCGAAGCGTATACCCCCCATTTCCACAATTTTCATGTGCTATCGCACACCATTTTTTTTGTGATCCAAATTTCGACGTCAAAAATACAAAAATATCTTATTAACGTCCTTCAAGACTTTGTCTATTCATCCAGTTGGCCATCACGGCTAGTCCGACCCATTTTCAAGGTCAAACAAGCCCCAAAGCGCGCATACCCCCTATTTCAATGATTTTTGTGTGCTATATAACACACCATTTTTTGGTGATATGGATTCAACGTCAAAATGCCAATTTTTTTTATGGATGTCTATCAAGACCTTTGCTATGCAGTCGGTTGGTCCTCACGACCAGTATGACCCATTTTCAAGGTCAAACAAGCCTCGATGTGTGCATTCTCCTGTGATATAACACACAATTTTTTTGGTGATCCAGATTCTGACGTTAAAAGTGTCAAAATGTTTTGTGGACATCCGTCAAGAACATTTCTACGCAGCCGGTTGGCCCTCACGGCCAGTATGACCCATTTTAAAGGTCAAACGGGCCTCAAAAAGCGTATTCCCCCTATTTCGATGATTTTCATGTACTATAGCATAGAATTTCTTCATTGATCAGGATTCTGAAGTACAAAATGCCAAAAGTGTTTTTGTACGTCCTTCAAGAGTTCGGCTATGCAGCCGGTTGGCCATCACGGCCAGTCCGATCAGTTTTCAAGGTCAATCGATTCTGAAGCGCTTATACCCCCAATTTTGATGATTTTTGTGTGATAACACAACATTTTTTGGCGATTCAGATTCCGACGTAAAAAATGCTTAAAGATTTTTTGAACGTCTTTCAAATCTTTGTCTATGCAGCTGATTAGCCCTCACAGCAAGTCAGACCCATTTTCATGGTCAAACGAGGCTCGAATTTGCATACCCCCATTTATACAATTTTTCGTGTGCTATGGCACAACTTTTTTTCGGTGTTCCGGATTACGATGTAAAAAAGGCCAAAAAGATTTATGGACTTCCATCAAGACATTGGCTATGCAGTCGGTTGGACCTCACGACGAGCCTGACCCGTTTTCAAGGTCAAACAAACCACGAAGCGCGCATACCCCCTATTTCGACGATTATTGTGTGCTATAAAACACCATTTTTTTGTGATCTGGATTTCGAAGTAAAAATGCTTCAATTTTTTTTGTGGACGTTCGTTAACACCTTGGCTATGCAGTAGTTTGGCTCTCACGGCCATATTGACCCATTTTTAAGGTCAAACGAGCCTCGAAGCTTGCGTTCCCCCCATTTTGATGATTTTCGTAAGCTATAGCACAACATTTTTTTGGTGATTCGTATTTTGACGTCAAAAATGTCGTAATGTTTTGTGGACATCCGTTGAAAGAAAAGCCAGTTGGTCCTCACAGCTAGTATGATTCGTTTTAAAGGTCAAACGGGCCTTGAAGTGCGCATACCCCCCCCCCCATTTTGATAATTTTCGTGTGCTATAGCACACAATTTTTTTTGTTATCCGAATTCTAATGTCAAAAATGCCGAAAGTTTTTGTGAATGTCCATCAAGACCTTGGCTATGCATATGGTTGTCCCTAACAGCCAACCCAACCCATTTTAAAGGTCAATAAATCCTCGATGGGCGCATAGCCCTAATTTCGACAATTTTCGTGTGCTATTGCAAACAGTTTTTCGGTGATTTGGATTCTGACGTCCAAAATGCAAAAAAACATAAAATTTGGTCGTCCTTCAAGACATTGGCTATGCAGACGGTTGGCTCTCACGGCCAATCTTACCCGTTTTCAAGGTCAATCGATCCTCAAAGCGCGCATAGCCCCAACTTCAACAATTTTCGTGTGCCATGGCACACAATTTTTTGGTGATTTGGATTTTGACGTCCAAAATAGCGAAACTTTTTTTGGACGTCCTTGAAGACATTGGTTATGCAACCGGTTTTCTCTCACAGACAGTCATACCCGTTTTCAAGGTCAAACTAGCCTTGAAACGTGCATACCCCATTTCGACGATTTTCGTGTGCCATAGAACGCCTTTTTATTATGATACGGATTCCAACGTCAAAAGATGCCAAAATCTATTGTGGACGTCCCTCAAGATCTTTGCTATGCAGCCAGTTTAACCTCACGACCATTCCAACCCGTTTTCAACTTCAAACGAGCCCCGAAGCGCGCATACCCCCATTTCGATGATTTTAATGTGCTATAGCACACCATTTTTTTGGTGATCCGGATTCTGACGTCAAATATGCCAAAAATATTGGTGGACGTCCGTCAAGACCTTTGCAATGCAAAGGGTTGGTCCTCACGGCCAGTTCGACCCATTTTCAAGGTCAAACGAGACGCGAAAAGTGCATATCCATATTTTGACGATTTTCGTGTGCTATATAGCACATTTTCGTTATCCGGATTTCCATGTGAAAAATGCTGAAATTTTTTTGTGGATGTCCGTCAAGACCTTAGCTATGCAGCCGGTGTGCTCTCAAAGCCAGTCTAGCCCATTTTCAAGGTCAAAAAAGCCCCGAAGCGCGTAGACCACCCATTTCGAAGATTTTCGTGGCTATAGCACACCATTTTTTTGGTTATCCGGGTTTCGACATCAAAAATATCCAATGTTTTTACGGACGTCTTTCAAGACCCTTTCCATGCAATTGGTTGGCCTTTACGTCTAGTCCAACCCATTTTCAAGGTCAAACGAGCCCCGAATCATGCATGCCTCCTATTTCGACGATATTCGTGTGCTATAACACACATTTTTTTTGGTGATCCGCATTTCGACGTCAAAAATACCAAAAGTTTTTGCGAATGTTTTTCAAGACCTTGGCTATGCAGCCGGTTGGAACTCACAGGCAGTTCGACCCATTTTTAAGGTCAAACTAGCCCCGAAGCGATCATACCCCCCATTTTGACATTTTTTTAGTGATCCCGATTTCGACGTCAAAAATTCAAATTTTTTTTGTAAACATCCTTCAAGACTTTGGATATGCATCCAAAAGTCCCTCATGGCCAGTCCGATCTATTTTCAACGTCAATCGACCCCCGAGGGGCGCATACCCCTTATTTCGATGATTTTCGTGTGCTATAACACACCATTTTTTTGCTGATCTATATTCCAATGTGAATATGACAAAAAATTTTGTGGACGTCCGTCAAGACCTTGTCTATGCAGCATGTTGGCTCTCATGGCCAGTCAGACCCGTTTTCAAGGTCAAACAAGCCCCGAAGTGTACAAACCCTTCTTTTCAATGATTTTTGTGTGCTATAGCTCCCCATTTTTTTGGTGATCCGGATACTGACATCGAAAATGCCAAATTTTTTTGTTGACATCCGTAAAGACCTTGGTTGTACAACATGTTGGCCTTCATGGCCATTCCGGCCAATTTTTAAGGTCAAACGTGCCCCGAACTACGTATACCTCCCATTTCAATGATTTTCGTGTGCTATAGCACACCATTTTTTTGGTGATATAGACTTCGACGTCAAAAATGCCAAAAGTTTTTTTTTGATGTCCGTCAAGATCTTTGCTATGGAGGCTATTGGCCCTCACGTCTAGTCCGACCCATTTTCAAGGTCAATCAAGCCCCAAAGTGCGCATAACCCCCTTTTCGATGATTTTCGTGTGTTATAGCAAACCAATTTTGTGGCGATCCATATTCTGACGTCAAAAATGCCAAAATATTTTATGGATGTCAGTCAAGACTTTGTGTATGTAGCCTGTTGTCCCTCACGCCAAGTCCGACCCATTTTCAAGGTTAAACGAGCCTAGAAGTGCGAATACTCCCCATTTTGATGATTTTCGTGTGCTATGGAACACCATTTTTTGTGATTTAAATTCCGACGTCAAAAATGCCAAAGAATTTTGTGGACGTACGTCAAGAACTTGTCTTTGTAGCCAGACCCTCACGGCCACTCCCACACATTTTCAAGGTCAAACGAGCCCCGAAGCGTACATACCCCCCTTTTTGACGATTTGTGTGTGCTATAGCACACCATTTTTTGGTGATCCGGATTTCGACGTCAAAAATGCAAAAAAATTTTATTAACATCCTCAAGACTTTGGCTATGAATCTGGTTGGCCCTCACGGCAAGTCCGACCCGTTTTCAAGGTCAAACAAGCCTCAAAGAGCGCATACCCCCTATTTTGACGATTTTTGTGTGCTATAACACACCATTTTTTTGGTGATCTGGATTCTGACGTCAAAATGCAAAAATTTTTTATTGACGTCCGTTAAGACCATGGCTACGCAGCAGGTTGGTCCTCATGGCTAGTATGACCCATTTTCAAGGTCAAACGGGCCTCGATGCGTGCATTCTTCCTATTTATACGATTTTTGTGTGCTATAGCACACAATTTTTTTGGTAATCCGGATTCCGACGTTAAAAATGCCAAAATGTTTTGTACACATCCATCAAGACCTTGACTATACAGATGGTTGGCCCTCACGGCCAGTATGACCCATTTAAAAGATCAAACGGGCCTTGAAGCGTGCATTCCCCCCATTTTGACGATTTTCGTGTGCTATAGCATAGAATTTTTTTAGTGATCGGGATTCAGATGACAAAAATGCCAAAAAAAATTTTGGAAGACATTCTAGACTTTGTCTATGCAGTAGGTTGGTCCTCACGTCTAGTATGACCCGTTTTAAAGGTCAAACGGGCCTCAATGCGTGCATTCCCTCCGTTTTGACGATTTTTCTGTGCTATAGCACATAATTTTTTTGGTGATCCGAATTCCGATGTTAAAAATGTTGAAATATTTTGTAGAGATCATTCTAGACCTTGACTATACCAACGTTTGGCCCTCACGGACAGAATGACCCATTTTAAAGGTCAAACAGGCCTCAAAGCGCGCATTCCCCCTATTTCGACGATTTTTGTGTGCTATAGCATAGAATTTTTTTAGTGATCGGGATTCTGATGTCCAAAATGCTGAAATTTTTTTTGGACGTCCTTCTAGACTTTGGCTATGCATCCGTATGGCCCTCACATCTAGTCCAACCCATTTTAAGGTTAAGCGAGCCTCGAAGCACGCATCCCCCCATTTCGATGTTTTTTGTGTGCTATAGCACACCATTTTTTTGGTAACCCGGATTTCGACGTCAAACAGGCCGAAATTTTTATTTAACGTCCTTCAAGACTTTGTCCATGCAGACCTTTGTCCCTCAAGGCTAGTATGATCCATTTTTATGGTCAAACGAGCCTCACAGCGCGCATTCCCCTTATTTGAATGATTTTCATAAGCTATAGCACATCATTTTTTTTGGTGATCCGGATTTCGATGTCAAAAATGCCAAAAAAGTTTTGAGGACGTCCGTCAAGACCTTGGCTATGCAGCCAGTTGGTCATCTCAACCAGTATGACCCATTTTCAAGGTTGAACGGGCCTCGAAGCGCGCAAACCCCCCATATCAATGATTTTCATGTGCTATAGAACACAACTTTATCGGTGATCTGGATTTCGACGTCAAAAATGATGAAAGTTTTTGTGGACGTCCGTCAAGACCTAGGATATGCATCTAGTTAGCCCTCACGTCTAGTCCGACCCATTATCAAGGTCAATCGATCTTCGAAGCGCACACACCCCTAATTTTTGACAATTTTCGTGTGCTATAGCACACAATATTTTGATGATTCGGATTTTGACTTTCAAAATGCCAAAATTTTTTTTGGTCGTCCTTCAAGACTTTGGCTATGCAGCAGATTTTCTCTTAGAGTCAGTCCAACCCGTTTTCAAGGTCAAAAAGCCCTGAAGCGCCAGACCCCCCCCCCCCCTTTCTATGATTTTTTGGTGTTCTAGATTTTGACGTAAAAGTGCCATAATTTTTCATGGACGTCTGTCAAGACCTTATGTGTGCATCCTGTTGGCCCTCACGGCCATTCCAACCCGTTTTCAAGGTCAAATGAGCCCCGAAGCGCGCATACCCTCCATATTGATGATTTTCGTGTGCTATGGCGCATCATTTTTTTGGTGATCCAGATCCTGTTAGCAAAAATGCCAAATTTTTTTGTTGGCGTCCGTCAAGACCTTTGCTATGCAACCGGTTGGACCTCACTTCAAGTCCCACCTATTTTTAAGGTCAAACGTGTCCAAAACTGCGTATACCTCCCATTTTGACGATTTTTGTGTGCTATAGCACACTATCTTTTTGTGGACATCCGTCAAAATCTTTGCTATAAATCCGGCTGGACCTCACGGCCAGTCCGACCCATTTTCTAGGTCAAATGAGCCCAGAAGCGCGCATGCCCCCATTTCGACGATTTTCGTGTGTTATAACGCACCATTTTTTTGGTGATCCGGATTCCAATGTTAAAAATTCCAAAAATTTTGGTGGACGTCTGTCAAGACCTTAGTTATGCAGCTGTTGTACCTAACGGCCAGTCCGACCCATATTCAAGGTCAAACGAGCCCCAAAGAGCGAATACTTCCCATTTTGATGATTTCGTGGTCTATGGCACACCTTTTTTTTGGTAATCCGTATTGCGATGTAAAAAATGCCAAAATTTTTCATGGACGTCCATCAAGACCTTGGCTATGTAGCCAGTTGGTCTTCACTGCCAGTCCCACCAATCTTCAAGGTCAAACGAGCTTTGAAGCGCGCATACCCCCCAATACGATGATTTATGTGTGCTATATCACACCATTATTTTGGCGATTCGGATTCTGACTTCAAAAATGTCAAAAAATTTTGTAGACGTCAATCTACAGCTTGGGTATGAATCTTGTAGGCTCTAACGGCTAGTCCGACCCATTTTAAAGGTCAAACAAGCCCCGAAGCGCGCATACCCCCTTTGTCGTCGATTTTTGTGTGCTATAACGCACCATTTTTTTGGTGATCTAGATTCCGACATCAAAATGCCAAAATTTTTTTTGTCATCCATCAACACCTTTGCTATACAGCAGGTTTATCCTCACGCCAAATATGACACATTTAAAAGGTCAAACGGGCCTCGATGCGTGCATTCCCCCCATTTTGACGATTTTTTTATTCTATAGCACACAATTTTTTTGGTGATCCGGATTTCATCGTAAATAATGCCGAAATTTTTTGTGGACTTCCATCAAGACCAACATTGACTATGCAGACGGTTGGCCCTCACGGCCAGTATGTCCCATTTTAAAGTTCAAACGGGCCTCGAAGCGCGCATTCCCTCCATTTCGATGATTTTCATATTATATAGCAAACAATTTTTTCAGTGATCCGGATTCTGACGTCCAAAATGCCAATTTTTTTTTAATATCCTTCAAGACATTGGCTATGCAGCCGGTTGTCCCTTACAACCAGTACGGCCCGTTTACAAGGTCAATCGATTCTTGAAGCACGCATACCCCCCATTTCGAAGATTTTTGTGTGATAGCACAACATTTTTTTGGCGATTTGGATTCCAACATCAAAAATGCTGAAAGTTTTTTTGGACGTCTGTCAAGTCCTTGTCTATGCTGCCGGTTGTCCTTCACGAAAAGTCCGACCCATTTTCATAGTCAAACGAGGCCTGAAGCGCGCATTCCCCCAATTTCGATAATTTTTTCGTGTGCTACAGCACAAATTTTTTTGGCGATCCAGATTAATAAGTCAAAAATGCCAAAAAGTTTTGTGGATTTCCTTCAAGACTTTGACTATTCATTTGGTTGAACCTCATGGCCACTCCGACCCGTTTTCAAGTTCAAACAAGCCACGAAGCGCGCGTACCCCCTGTTTAGTTGGTTTTCGTGTGCTATAACACACCATTTTTTTGATGATTTGTATTCCGACGTAAAAATGCCAAAATTTTTTGTGGACATCCGTCAACACCTTTGCTATGCTCCTTTTGGCCCTCACGGCCAGTCCGACCTATTTTTAAGGTCAAACGAGCATGGAAGAGTGCATTTCCCCCATTTCGACGATTTTTGTAAGCTATAGCACAATAATTTTTTGGTGATCCGGATTTTGACGTCAAAAATCCAATTTTTTTTGTAAATGTCCTTCAAGAATTTGGCTATGCAGCCGGTTGTGCCTCACGGCCTGTCCGACCCATCTTCAAAGTCAAACGAGCCCCGAAGTATGCATACCCCGATTTCAACGATTTTCGTGTGCTATAGCACACCTTTTTTTGGTGATTCGAATTGCGAGGTCGAAAATGCTGAATTTTTTTGTAAACATCCATCAAGACCTTAGCAATGCATCCGTTTGGACCTCACGGCCAGTCCGATGCATATTCAAGGTCAAATAAGCCCTGAAGCGCACATACCCCTTATTTCGACGATTTTCATTTGCTATAGCACACCTCTTTTTAGGTTATCCGAATTGCAACCTCAAAAATGCTGAAAATTTTTGTAAACATCCGTCAAGACCTTGGCAATTCTTCCAGTTGTCCCTCACGGCCAGTCCTACGCATATTCAAGGTCAAATGAGCCCTGAAGCGTGCATACTCTTTATTTTGATGATTTTCATGTGCTATAGCACACCTTTTTTTAGGTGATCCGGTTTGCGACATCCAAAATGATGAATTTTTTTAGAATGTCCATCAATACCTTGGCAATGTAGCCAATTGTCCCTCACATCCAGTCCGACGCATATTCAAGGTCAAACGAGGCCCGAAGCGCACATACCCCCCATTTTTACGATTTTCGTGTGCTATAGCACACCACTTTTTTGGTGATCCGGATTCCGATGGCAAAAATTCCGAAGTGTTTTGTAGACATCCGTCAAGACCTTGGCTGTGCAGAAGGTTGACCCTCACGGGCGGTCCAACCCGTTTTAAAAGTCAAACAAGCCCCGAAGCGTGTATACCCTCATTTTCAATGATTTTCGTGTGCTACAACACACTTTTTACTGGTAATTCGGATTTTGACGTTTAAAAAACCAAAAATATTTTGTGGACGTCCTTCAAGATCTTGTCTATGCAGCCATTGGCCCTCATGGACCTCACGATGAGTCCGACCTGTTTTAAAGGTTAAACAAGTCCCATAGAGCGTATAACCCCTATTTTAACGATTTTCATGTGGTATAACACACCATTTTTTTGGTAAGTTGGATTCCGACGTCAAAATGACAAAATTTTTTGTGGACGTCCGTTAAGACCTTGGATATGCAGCCGGCTGACCCTCACGGAATGTCTGACCCATATTAAAGGTCAAAAGAACCCCGAAGCGCGCATAACTCACATTTCAACGATTTTCGTGTGCTCTAGCACACATTTTTTATTGGTGATCCTGATTCCGTCGTCTGAAATTCCAAAATGTTTTGTAGACATCGATCAAGACCTTACTAAGCAGCCAGCTGGCCATCACGTCCAGTTTGACCCATTTTCAAGATCAAACGAGCCGCGAAGCGCGCATTCCCCCAATTTTGACAATCTTCATGTGCTATAGAACACAATTTTTTTAGTTATCTGGATTCCGATGTCAAAATGACAAATTTTTTTGTGGATGTCCGTCAAGACCTTTGCTATGCATCCAGTTGACCCTCAAAGCAAGTATGACCTATTTTTGAGGTCAAAAAAGCTCTGAAGCACGCATACCCCCCATGTTGACGAATTTCGTGTGCTATAGCACACAATATTTTGGATGATCCATATTCCAAAGTAAAAAATGTGAAACCTTCTTGTGGACGTCCGTCAATACCTTGGCTATGCAGCCGGTTGGCCTTCCCAGCAGTCCTACGCATTTTCAATGTCAAACAAGACCCGAAGCATGCATACCCCCCATTTCGATGATTTTTGTGTGGTTTAGAGCACCAATTTATTGGTGATCCGGATTTAAATGTTAAAAATGCTGATTTTTTTGTGGACGTCCGCCATGACAATGTCTATTCAAACGGTTGGACCGCACGGCAATTCCGACCCATTTTCAAGGTCAAATGAGCCCTAAAGCGCACATACCCCCCTTATCGACGATTTTTGTGTGCAATGACACACCACTTTTTTGGTGATGTGGATTCCAATGTCAAAAATGCAAAATTATTTTGTCGACATTCATCAAGGCTATTTCCATGAAATTGTTGGCCCTCACGGCAATTCCAACCCATTTCAAGTTCAAACAACCCCAAAGCGCGCACGCCCCTCATTTCTACGATTTTGCTGTTCTATAGCAAATAATGTTCACGTGATCTGAATTATGACGTCAAAAATGCCATAGATTTTTGTGGACGTTCATCAAGACCTTGTCTATTCATCCAGTTGTCCCTCACGGCCAGTCCAACCCGTTTTCAAGGTCAATCGATCCCCGAAGTACGCATACCCCCCATTTCGTTGATTTTCGTGTGATAGCACAATATTATTTTGGCTATTCGGATTCGGATGTCAAAAATCCCAAAAGTTTTTACGGACATATGTGAAGACATTGGCTATGCAGCCGGTTGGCCGTCACGGCCCGTCCGGCAAATTTTAAAGGTCAAACAAGCCCCAAAGCATGCATACCCACACTTTCGACATTTTTTTGGTGTTTTGGATTTCGTCGTCAAAAATGCCAAAAATATTTTTAAACATCCTTTAAGACCTTGGGTATGCATCCGGCTATCCCTCACGGCCAGTCCGATCCTTTTTAAAGGTCAATCAAGCCCCGAAGCTCTCATACCCCTTATTTCGACGATTTTCCTGTGCTATAAAATACAATTTTTTTGGTGATCTAGATTCCGATGTCAAAATGCAAATTTTTTTTTGTGGAGGTCCGTCAAGACCTTGTCTATGCAGGCTATTGACCCTCATGTCCAGTCCAACCCATTTTTAAGGTCAAATGAGCCCCGAAGCGTGCATACCCTCCATTTCGATGATTTTCGTGTGCTCTAGCGCACTTTTTTTTGGTGATCCAAATTTCGATGTCAAAAACCTTAGTTGTGTTACCCATCTGTCCTCACGGCCAGTCCAACCCATTTTAAGGTCAAACATGCCCCGAACTGTGCATACCTCTCATTTCGATAATTTTCATATGCTATAGCACACTAATTTTTTTGTGATATGGACTCCGACGTTAAAAAATGTCAAATGTTTTTGTGGACGTCCGTCAAGATCTTTTCTATGCAGCCGGTTGGACCTCACGGCCAGTCCGACCCGTTTTCAAGGTCGAACGAGCCCCGAAGCACGCATACCCCCCATTTTGACGATATTCGTGTGCTATATAGCACAGCATTTTTTTGGTGATCCTGATTTCGACGTCAAAAATGCCAAAAAGTTTTGTGGACATCCGGTCAAGACCTTGGCTATGGATCGTGTCGTCCCACACGACCAATCTGACCCATTATCAAGGTCAATCGAGCCCTTAAGCGCGAATACCACCCACTTCGATGATTTTCGTGTGCCATATTACACCAATTTTTTTGTGATCCGGATTCTGACATAAAAAATGCCAAAAATTTTTGTGGACGTCCGTCAAGCACATGTCTATGCAGCCAGTTGTCCCTCACGACCAGTCCCTCCAATTTTCAAGGTCAAATGTGGCCTGAAGCGCGCATACCCCCCATTTCGATTATTTTCATATGCTATAGCTCACCATTATTTTGGGCGATTCATATGCTGACGTCAAAAATGCCGAAATTTTTTGTAGAAGTCCACCTACACCTTGGCTATGAAGCTGGTAGACCCTCACGGCCAGTCCGAGCCATTTCAAGGTCACACTAGCCCCGAAGCGCGCATACCCCTATTTAGATGATTTTCATGTGCTATAGCACACTGTTTTTTGGCGATGTGGATTTAGATGTCAGAAATGCCTACATTTTTCGCGGACGTCCGTCATGAACTTGGCTACGCAGCCGGTTTGCTGTCAAGACTAGTCCGACCCATTTTGAAGTTCAAACAAGCCCCAGACCGTCCATATTCTCCATTTTGATGATATTCGTGTACTATAGCACACTATTTTTTTGGTTATCCTGATTCCGATGTAAAAAATGTTGAAATTTTTTGTAAACGTCCCTTAAGACCTTGGATATGCAGCCGGTTGTCCCTCACGACATGTCTGACCCATATCAAAGGTCAAACGAGCCCCGAAGCGCGCATCCATTTCAACGATTTTCGTGTGCTCTAGCACACATTTTTTTTTGTGATCCTAATTCCGTCGTCTGAAATTCCAAAATGTTTTACAGACGTCGGTCAAGACCTTGACTATGCAGCCAGCTGGCTATCACATCCAGTTTGACACATTTTCAAGATCAAATGAGTCGCGAAGCGCACAATCCCCCAATTTTGACGATTTTCGTGTGCTATAGAACACAATTTTTTTAGTTATCCGGATTCCGACGTCAAAATTCAAAAAAATTTTGTGGACGTCCTTAAGACCTTGGCTATGCATCCAGTTGACCCTCACAGCAAGTCCGACCTATTTTCAAGGTCAAACAATCTCTGAAGCACGCATACCCTCAATGTCGACGATTTTCGTGTCCTATAGCACACAATTTTTTTGGTGATCCATATTCTAAAGTCAAAAATGTGAAACCTTGTTGTGGTCGTCCGTCAATACCTTGTCTATGTAGCCAGTGACCTTCACAGCAGTACTGCGCATTTTCAATGTCAAACGAGACCCGAAGCACGCATCCCCCCCATTTCGATGATTTTCGTGTGGTTTAGAGCACCAATTTATTGGTGATCTGGATTTCAACGTTAAAAATGCTGATTTTTTTGTGCACGTCCTTCATGACCTTGTCTATTCAAAGGGTTGGCCCTCACGACAATTCCGACCCACTTTCAAGGTCAAATGAGCCCCAAAGAGCACATACCCCCCTTATCTACGATTTTTGTGTGCAATGACACACCATTTTTTTTTAATGATACGGATTCCAACGTAAAAAACGCCAAATATTTTTGTGTAAATTCATCAAGACCTTGTCCACGGCGATTCCAACCCTTTTTAAGGTCAAACAAGCCCCGTAGCGCGCAGGCACCTCATTTCTATGATTTTCATGTGCTATAGCAAATAATGTTTTGGTGATCCGAATAGGGATGTCAAAAATGTAGAAATTTTTTGTAAATGTCCATCAAGACCTTGGAATTGCTGCTGGTTTGCCCTCACGGCCAGTCCAACGCATATTAAATGTCAACAAGGCCCGAAGCGTACATACCCCCTATTTCGACAATTTTCGTGTGCTATAACACAACTTTTTTAGGTGATCTGGATTTTGACGTCAAAATGCCAAAAAATTTTCTGGACGTCCGTCAAGACCTTGGCTATGCAGCCGGTTGGTCCTCACGGCCAGTATGACCCATTTTAAAGGTCAAACGGGTCTTGATGCGTGCATTCCCCCTCATTTTGACGATTTTTATGTTCTATAGCACACAATTTTTTTGGGGATCCAGATTCTGACGTTAAAAGTGCCAAAATGTTATATGGACGTCCGTCAAGAACTTGTCTATGCTGCTGGTTTTCCCTCACAGCTAGTATGACCCATTATGAAGGTCAAACGGGCCTTGAAAAGCGCATTCCCACAATTTTGACTATTTTCATGTACTATAGCATAAAATTTTTCCACTGATCCGGATTCTGACGTGTAAAATGCTGAAATTTTTTTGGACGTCCTTTAAGAGTTCGGCTACGCAGCCGGTTGTCCCTCACGGCCTGTCTAACACGTTTTCAAGGTCAATCGATCCCCGCAGCGCGCATACCCCCGATTTTAATGATTTTTGTGTTATAGCACAACATTTTTTTGGCAAGTCGGATTCCTACGTCAAAAATGCTGAAAGTTTTTTTGGACGTCTATCAAGTTCTTGTCTATGCAGTTGATTGGCCCTCACAGCCAGTCCGACCCATTTTCATGGTCAAACGAGGCTCGAAGCTCGCATCCCCCATTTCTAGGATTTTTTCGTGTGCTTTAGCACAAATTTTTTCAATATTCCGGATTACGACGTAAAAAATGCCGAAAAGTTCTATGAGTTTCTTCAAGACATTGTCTATGCAGGCGGTTGGACCTCACGGCTAGTTCGACCCTTTTCAAGGTCAAACAAACAAGGAAGCGCGCATACCCCCTAATTTTGACGATTTTGATGTGCTATTACACACCATTTTTTTGGTGATCTTAATTTCCATGTCAAAATGCCTAAATTTTTTATGGACGTCCGTCAACACCTTGGCTATGCAGCCGTTTGGCCCTCACGTCCAGTCCGACCCATTTTAATGTCAAACGAGCCCGAAGCATGCATTCCCCCTATTTCGATGATTTTCGTAAGCTATAACACAACATTTTTTTGATGATTCCTATTACGACATCAAAAATGCCAAAATGTTTTGTGGACATCCGTCATGACCTTTTCTATGCAGCCGGTTGGTCCTCATTGCTAGTATGACCCATTTTAAAGGTCAAACGGGCCTCAAAGCTCACATACCCCCCTCCCCCCATTTCTATGATTTTGGTGAGCTATAGCACACAATTTTTTTGGTGATCCAAATTCTGATGTCAAAAATGCCGAATGTTTTGGTGGATGTCCATCATGACCTTGGTTATGCATGTGGTTGGCCCTCACAGCCAATCCGACCCGTTTTAGAGGTCAATCAATCCTCGAAGCGCGCATAGCCCTAATTTCAACAATTTTCGTGTGCTATAGCGAACAATTTTTTGGTGATTTGGATTCTAACGTACAAAATGCAAAAAAAAATTTGGACGTCCTTCAAGACATTGGCTATGCAGCCGGTTGGCTCTCACGGCCAATCTGACCAATTTTCAAGGTCAATCGATCCCCGAAGCGCGCATAGCCCCAACTTCGACAATTCTCGTGTGCTATAGCACACAATTTTTTGGTGATTTTGATTTTGACTTCAAAAATACTGAACTTTTTTTTGTCCTTCAAGACATTGGAAATGCAGTCAGTTGGATCTCACGGTAATTCATACCCATTTTCAAGGTCAAACTAGCCATGAAGCTTGCATACCCCCCATTTTGAAGATTTTCGTGTGCCATAGAATGCCTTTTTTTGGTGATCCGGATCGCGACGACAAAAATGCTGAAATTTTTTGTAAACATCCATCATGACCTCTGCAATGCAGCCGGTTGGCCTTCACGGCCAGTCCGACGCATATTCAAGGTCAACAAGCCCCAAAGTGCGCATACCCCCCATTTCGATGATTTTCGTGTGCTATAGCACACAATTTTTTTTGTGATCCGGATTCCGATGTTAAAAATGCCGAAAGTTTTTGTGGATGTCCGTATGACTTTGGATATGCATCCGGTTGGACCTCACGGCTAATCTGACCCATTTTCAATGTCAAACGAGCCCTGAAGCACATATACCCCCCATTTCAACGATTTTCGTGTGCTTTAGAGCACTAATTTAATGGTGATCCGGATTTTGACGTTAAAATTGCCAATTTTTTGTAGATATCCTCCATGACCTTGTCTATTGAGATGGTTGGCCCTCACGGAAATTCTGACCCATTACCAAGGTGAAACAAGCCCCAAAGCGCACATACCCTCATTTTCGACGATTTTCGTGTCTTATGACATACCATTTTTTTGGTGATACAGATTCCAACGTCAAAAATGCCAAAATTTTTTGTAGACGTTCATCAAGACCTTGTCCATGAAACTGTTGGCCCTCACGGCAATTCCAACCCATTTCAAGGTCAAAAAAGCCCCGAAGCGCGCACGCCCCTCATTTCTACGATTTTCGTGTGCTATAGCAAATAATGTTATGGTGATCCGGATTCCGATTTAAAAGTGCCAAAAAATTTTGTGGACGTTTATCAAGACCTTGTCTAATTTTCCAGCTTTCCCTCACGGTCAGTCCAACCCATTTTAAAGGTTAATCGATCCCCGAAGCGCGCATACCACCCATTTCGATGATTTTCGTGTGATAGCACAATATTCTTTTGGCTATTCTGATTCCGACGTCAAATATGCCGAAAGTTTTTGCGGACATATTTCAAGACCTTGTATATTCAGCCGGTTGGCCCTCACGGCCAGTCCGACCAATTTTCAAGGTCAAACGAGCATCGAAGCGCGCATACCCCCAATTTCAACATTTTTTTGGTGTTCCAGATTTAGACGTCAAAAATGCAAAAAACAAAATGGTTGAACATCCTTTAAGACCTTGGATATGCATCCGGCAATCCCTGACGGCCATTACGATCCGTTTTTAAGGTCAATCGAGCCCCGAAGCGTGCATACCCCCTATTTCGACAATTTTCATGTGCTATAACATACCATTTCTTTGGTGATCTAGATTCCGATGTAAAAATGCCAAAAATTTTTGTGGGCGTCCATTAATACCTTGTCTATGCAGCCTATTGGCCCTCATGTCTAGTCCGAACCATTTTCAAGCTCAAACGAGCCCCAAAGCGTGCATATCCTCCATTTCGATGATTTTTGTGTGCCATAGCGCACCATTTTTTTGGTTATACGAATTCCAACGTCAAAAATGTCAAAAAATTTTGTGGGCGTCCGGTCAAGACCTCGATTATGTATCTTATTATCCCACACGACCAATACGACCCATTTTAAAGGTCAAACGAGACCTAAAGCGCGAATACCCCCCACTTCGAATATTTTCTTGTGCCATACATCACCAATTTTTGGCGATCCAAATTCCGACGTAAAAAATGAAAAAAAATTTTGTGGACGTCTCTCAAGAACTTGGCTATGCATCCAGTTGTCCCTCACGGCCAGTCCCTACGATTTTCAAAGACAAATGAGGCCTGAATCGCGCATACACCTTATTTTGATTATTTCATGTGCTATAGCACACCATTATTTTGGGCAATTCAGATTCTGACGTCAAAAATGCCAAAAATTTTTGTAGAAGTCCACCTACACCTTGTCTATGAAGCTGGTAGGCCCTCAGGCCAGTACGATCCATTTGCAAGGTCAAACTAGCCTCAAAGCGTGCGTACCCCCTATTTCGACGATTTTCGTGTGCTATAGCACACTTTTTTTGGCGATGTGGATTTAGATGTCAGAAATGCCAAAATTTTTCGCGGACGTCCGTCTTGACCTCGTCTATGCAGCTGGTTTGCTCTCACAACCAGTCCGATCCATTTTAAAGTTCAAACGAGCCCCAAACCGTGCATATTCTACATTTCGACGATTTTCGTGTACTATAGACACTATTTTTTTTGTTATCTCGATTCCGATGTAAAAAATGTTGAATTTTTTTGTAAACGTCCGTTAAGACCTTGTATATGCAGCCCGTTGTCCCTCACGGCATGTCCGACCCATATTAAAGGTCAAACCAGCTCGGAAGCGCACATAACTCCTATTTCGACGATTTTCGTGTGCTGTAGAACACATTTTTTTGGTGAACCTGATTCCGTCGTCTAAAATTCCAAAATGTTTTGTAGACGTCGCTCAAGACCTTGACTATGAATCCGGCTGGCCATCACGTCCAGTTTGACCCATTTTAAAGATCAAACGAACCGGGAAGCGCGCATTCCCCCAATTTTGACGATCTTCGTGTGCGATAGGACACAATTTGTTTAGTTATCCTGATTGCGACGTCAAAATACCAATTTTTTGTGGACGTCTGTCAAGACATTGACTATGCATCTAGTTGACCCTCACAGCAAGTCCGACTTATTTTTGAGGTCAAACAAGCTCTGAAGCAAGCATACCCCCCATGTCGACGATTTTCGTGTGCTATAGCACACAATTTTTTTGGTGATCCATATTCCATTGTCAAAAATGCGAATCCTTTTTGTGGACTTCCATCAATACCTTGTCTATGCAGCCGGTTGTCCTTCACAGCAGTCCTACGTATTTTAAATGTCAAACAAGACCCGAAGCACTCATACCCCCATTTCGACGATTTTCGTGTGGTTTAGAGCACCAATTTATTGGTGATCTGAATATAAACGTTAAAAATGCTGATTTTTTGTGGACGTCCGTAATCACCTTTTCTATTCAAACGGTTGGCCCTCACGGCCAGTCCGACCCATTTTCAAGGTCAAATGAGCCCCAAAGCGCACATACCCCCCTTATAGACGATTTTTGTGTGCTATGGCACACCATTTTTTTGGTGATACGGATTCCAATGTCAAAAATACCAAATATTTTTGTGGATGTTCATCAAGATGTTTGCCATGAAAATGTTGGCCCTCACGGCGATTCTAACCCATTTTATGTTCGTACAATCCCCGTAACGTGCAGGCCCCTCATTTCTACGATTTTCATGTGCTATAGCAAAGAATGTTTTGGTGATCCAGATTCAGACGTCAAAAATACAAAAGCTTTTTGTGGACGTTCATCAAGACCTTTTTTTATTAATCCAGTTTTCCCTCATGGACAGTCCGACCAATTTTCAAGGTTAAACGAGCCCCTAAGCGTGCATACCCCCCATTTTGACGATTTTCGTGTGCTATAGCACACCTTTTTTCTGGTCATTTGGATAGGGACGTCAAAAATGCTGAAATTTTTTGTAAACGTCCATCGAGACCTTGGAATTGCTGCTGGTTGTCCCTTACGGCCAGTCCATGCATATTAAAGGTCAACAAGGACCGAAGCGGATACCCCTCCCCCCCCCATTTCCACGATTTTTGTGTGCTATAGCACACCATTTTTTTGTAATCCGGATTTCGACGTATAAAATGCCAAAAATTTTAATAACGTCCTTCAAGACTTTGTCTATTCATCCGATTGTCCATCACGGCCAGTCCGACCCATTTTCAAGGTCAAAAAAGCCCCAAAGCGCGCATACCCCCTATTTCGATGATTTTTGTGTGCTATATAACACACCATTTTTTGGTGATATGGATTTCAACGTCAAAATGCCAAATTTTTTTATGGACGTCTATCATGACCTTTGCTATGCAGCCGGTTGGTCCTCAAGGCCAGTATGATCCGTTTTTAAGGTTAAATAGGCCTCGATGCGTGCATTCTCCTGTGCTATAGCACACAATTTTTCTGGTGATCCATATTCTGACGTTAAAAGTGCCAAAATGTTTTGTGGACGTCCGTCAAGAACATTTCTATGCAGCCGGTTGGCCCTCACGGCCAGTATGACCCATTTTAAAGGTTAAACGGGCCTCAAAAAGCGTATTCCCCCTATTTCGATGATTTTCATGTACTATAGCATAAAATTTCTTCAGTGATCCAGATTCTGAAGTCCAAAATGCAAAAAGTGTTTTTGGACGCCCTTCAAGAGTTTGGCTATGAAGCCGGTTGGCCATCACGGCCAGTCCGATCCGTTTTCAAGGTCAATCGATCCCCGAAGGGCTTATACCCCAAATTTTGATGATTTTTGTGTGATAGCACAACATTTTTTTGGCGATTCAGATTCCAACATCAAAAATGCTTGAAGTTTTTTTCAACGTCTGTCAAGTCTTTGTTTTTGCAGCTGATTAGCCCTCACAGCAAGTCAGACCCATTTTCATGGTCAAACGAGGCTCGAAGTTTGCATACCCCCATTTATACAATTTTTCGTGTGCTATAGCACAACGTTTTTTCGGTGTTCCAGATTACGATGTAAAAAATGCCAAAAAGATTTATGGACTTTCTTCAAGACATTGGCTATGCAGTCGGTTGGACCCCACGCAAGTCCAACCCGTTTTCAAGGTCAAATAAACCACGAAGCGCGCATACCCCCTATTTCGACGATTTTCGTGTGGTATAACACAACATTTTTTTGGTGATCTGGATTCCTAAGTAAAAATGCCTAAATTTTTTGTGGACGTTCGTTAACACCTTGGCTATGCAGTAGTTTGGCTCTTACGACCAGTTTGACCCATTTTTAAGGTCAAACGAGCCTCGAAGCTTGCGTTCCCCCCATTTTGATGATTTTCTTAAGCTATAACACAATATTTTTTTGGTGATTCGTATTCCGACGTCAAAAATGTCGAAATGTTTTGTGGACATCCGTCAAGACCTTTTCTATGCAGCCAGTTGGTCCTCACAGCTAGTATGATCCGTTTTAAAGGTCAAACAGGCCTCGAAGTGCGCATACCCCCCCCCCCATTTCGATAATTTTCGTGTGCTATAGCACACAATTTTTTTGGTTATCCGAATTCTGATGTCAAAAATGCCGAATGTTTTTGTGAATGTCCATCAAGACCTTGGCTATGCATCTGGTTTGCCCTAACAGCCAACCCAACCCATTTTAAAGGTCAATAAATCCTCGATGGGCGCATATCCCTAATTTCGACAATTTTCGTGTGCTATAGCAAATAGTTTTTCGGTGATTTGGATTCTGACGTCCAAAATGCGAAAAAACATAAAATTTGGACGTCCTTCAAGACATTAGCTATGCAGCCGGTTGTCTCTCACGGCCAATATGACCCGTTTTCAAGGTCAATCGATCCTCAAAGCGCGCATAGCCCCAACTTCGACAATTTTCGTGTATAGAACACAATTTTTTGGTTATTTCGATTTTGACGTCCAAAATAGCGAATTTTTTTTGGACTTCCTTCAAGACATTGGTTATGCAGCCGGTTGTCTCTCACGGACAGTCATACCCATTTTCAAGGTCAAACTAGACTTGAAACGCGCATACCCCCATTTCAATGATTTTCGTGTGCCATAGAACGCCTTTTTATTGTGATCGGATTCCAACGTCAAAAAATGCCAAAATCTATTGTGGACGTCCGTCAAGATCTTTGCTATGCAGCCAGTTTAACCTCATGACCATTCCAACCCGTTTTTAAGTTCAAACGAGCCCCAAAGCGCGCATACCCCCATTTCGATGATTTTCATGTGCTATAGCACACCATTTTTTTGGTGATCCGGATTCTGACATCAAATATGCCAAAAATATTGGTGGACGTCCGTCAAGACCTTTGCAATGCAGCGGGTTGGTCCTCACGGCCATTTCGACCCATTTTCAAGGTCAAACGAGCCGCAAAAAGTGCATATCCATATTTTGACGATTTTCGTGTGCTATATAGCACACATTTTCGTTATCCGGATTTCGTTGTCAAAAATGCTGAAATTTTTTTGTGGATGTCCGTCAAGACCTTAGCTATGCAGCCGGTGTGCTCTCAAAGCCAGTCTAGCCCATTTTCAATGTCAAACAAGCCCCGAAGCGCGCAGACCACCCATTTTGAAGATTTTCATGTGCTATAGCACACCATTTTTTTGGTGATCCATGTTTCGACATCAAAAATATCAATATTTTTACGGACATCTTTCAAGACCATTTCCATGCAACTGGTTGGCCTTTACGTCTAGTCCAACCCATTTTCAAGGTCAAACGAGCCCCGAACCATGCTTGCCTCATATTTCGACGATATTCGTGTGCTATAGCACACATATTTTTTTGGTGATCCGCATTTCGACATCAAAAATATCAAAAGTTTTTGCGAATGTTTGTCAAGACCTTGGCTATGCAGCCGGTTGGAACTCACGGCCAGTTCGACCCATTTTTAAGGACAAACTAGCCCTGAAGCGATCATACCCCCCATTTTTGACATTTTTTTAGTGATCCCGATTTCGACGTCAAAAATTCAAATTTTTTTTTGTAAACATCCTTCAAGACTTTGGATATACATCCAAAAGTCCCTCATGGCCAGTCTGACCCATTTTCAACGTCAATCGACCCCCGAGGGGCGCATACCCCTTATTTCGATGATTTTCGTGTGCTATAACACACCATTTTTTGGTGATCTAGATTCCAATGTGAATATGCCAAAAAATTTTGTGGACGTCTTGTCTATGCAGCCTGTTGGCCCTCATGGCCAGTCAGACCCGTTTTCAAGGTCAAACAAGCCCCGAAGTGTACAAACCCTCCTTTTCAATGATTTTTGTGTGCTATAGCGCCCCATTTTTTTTTGGTGATCCGGATACTAACATCGAAAATGCCAAATTTTTTTGTTGACATCCGTATAGACCTTGGTTGTACAACCTGTTGGCCTTCATGCCCATTCCGGCCAATTTTTAAGGTCAAACGTGCCCCGAACTACTATACCACCCATTTCAATGATTTTCGTGTGCTATAGCACACCATTTTTTTGGTGATATAGACTTCGACGTCAAAAATGCCAAAAGTTTTTGTTGATGTCCGTCAAGATCTTTTCTATGCAGCCGATTGGACCTAACGTCTAGTCCGACCCATTTTCAAGGTCAATCAAGCCCCGAAGTGCGCATAACCCCCACTTCGATGATTTTCGTGTGTTATAGCACACCAATATTGTGGTGATCCATATTCTGACGTCAAAAATGCCAAATTTTTTTATGGATGTCAGTCAAGACTTTGTGTATGTAGCCTGTTGTACCTCACGGCAAGTCCGACCCATTTTGAAGGTTAAACGAGCCTGGAAGCGTGAATACCCCCCATTTTGATGATTTTCGTGTGCTATGGAACGCCATTTTTTTGTGATTTAAATTCCGATGTCAAAAATGCCAAAGAATTTTGTGGACGTCCGTCAAGAACTTGGCTCTGTAGCCAGGCCCTCATGGCCACTCCCACCCATTTTCAAGGTCAAACGAGCCCCGAAGCGTACATACACCCCTTTTTGATGATTTGTGTGTGGTATAGCACACCATTTTTTGGTGATACGGATTCCAACGTCAAAAATGCCAAAAAATTTTGTGGACATCCATCAAGACCTTGGCGATGAAACCGTTGTCCCTTACGGCGATTCCAACCTATTTCAAGGTCAAACCAGTTCCAAAGTGCACATGCCCCTCATTTTTATGATTTTCGTTTGGCGTTTTTGTGATCCAGATTCCAACGTCAAAAATGCCAAAGCTTTTTAAGGACGTTCATCAAAACCTTGTCCATTCAGGCAGTTGACCCTTACCGCCAGTCCGATCCATGTTCAAGGTCAAACAAGCCCGAAGCGCGCATAACCCCCATTTAGACGATTTTTGTGTGCTAAAGCACCTTTTTTTTTGGTGATCCGAATTGCAACATCAAAAATGCTAAAATTTTTTGTAAACGTTCATCAAGACCTTGGAAATGCACCGGATTGTCCCTCACGACCAGTCCAACCATATTCAAGGTCAACAAGGCCCGAAGCGCGCATACCATATATTTCGACGATTTTCGTGTGCTAGAGCACACCATTTTTCTGGTGATCCGGATTCTGACGTCAAAAAGGCCAAAACATTTTGTAGACATCCCTCAAGACCCTGTTTATGCAGACGGTTGTCCCTCACGGACAGTCCGACCCATTTTTAAAGTCAAACGAGCCCCGAAGCGCGCATACCCCCATTTTTGATGATTTTCGTGTGTTATAGCACACTTTTTTCTAGTTATCACTATTTCGACGTCAAAAGATGACAAAATTTTTGGTGGACATCCGTCTAGACCTTGTCTATGCATTCGTTTGGCCCTCACGGCTAGGTCGACCCGCTTTATGGTCAAATGATCCTCTAAGAATGCATCCTCCCATTTCGACGTTTTTTTATGTGCTATAGCACACCATTTTTTTGGTGATCCGGATTTCAACGTCAAAAATGCCAAAAAATTTTATTAACGTCCTTCAAGATTTTGGCTATGCATCCGGTTGGCACTCACGGCCAGTCCGACCTGTTTTCAAGGTCAAACAAACCTCAAAGCGCGCATACCCCCTATTTCGACGATTTTCGTGTGCTATAACAAACCATATTTTTGGTTATCTGGATTCCGATGTCAAAATGCAAAAAAATTTTATTGACGTCGTTTAAGACCTTGGCTATGCAGCAGATTAATCCTCACAGCCAGTATGACCCGTTTTCAAGGTCAAACGGGCCTCGATACGTGCATTCCCCTTAGTTTTATGATTTTCGTGTGCTATAGCACACAATTTATTTTGGTGATCCGGATTCCGACGTTAAAAATGCGGAAATGTTTTGTAGACGTCCGTATAGACCTTGACTATACAGATGGTTGGCCCTCACAGCAAGTATGACCCATTTTAAAGGTCAAACAGGCCTTGAAGCGTGCATTCCCCCCATTTCGACGATTTTCGTGTGCTATAGCATAGAATTTTTTTATTGATCCGTATTCTGTTGTCCAAAATGCCAAAAAAAATTTTGGACGTCCTTCTAGACTTTTTCTTTGCAGAAGGTTTGTCCTCATGGCCAGTATGACCCGTTTTCAAGGTCAAATGGGCCTCGATGCGTGCATTTCCCCCAAATTGACGATTTTCCTATGCTATGGCACATAATTTTTTTGGTGATCCAAATTCCCACGTTAAAAATGCAAAATATTTTGTAGACATCCTTCAAGACCTTGACTATACAAACGGTTTGCCCTCACGGCTAGAATGACCCATTTTAAAGGTCAAACGGGCCGCAAAGCGCGCAATCCCCTATTTCGATGATTTTCGTGTGCTATTGCATAGAATTTTTTTAGTGACCCGGATTCTGATGTCCAAAATGCCAAGAAAAAAATATTTGGACGTCCTTCTAGACTGTGGCTATGCATTCGGATGGCCCTAACCTCTAGTCCGACCCATTTTAAGGTCAAGCGGGCCTCGAAGCACGTATCCCCTCATTTCGATGTTTTTTATGTGCTATAGCACACCTTGTTTCGGTAAACCAGATTTCGACGTCAAAAATTATAAAAAAAATTTTTTAATGTCCTTCAAGACTTTGGTTATGCATCCGTTTGGCCCTCACGTCTAGTACGACCCATATTTATGGTCAAACGAGCCTCAAAGCGCGCATTCCCCTTATTTCAACGATTGTCGTAAGCTAAAGCACACAATTTTTTTGGTCATCCGGATTTCGATGACAAAAATGCCAAAAAGTTTTGAGGACGTCTGTCAAGACCTTGGTTATGGATTCAGTTATCCATCTCAACCAGTATGAGCCGTATTCAAGGTTGAACGGGCCTCGAAGCGCGCAAACCACCCATTTCAATGATTTTCATGTGCTATAGCAAACAATTTTATCGGTGATCTGGATTCCGACGTTAAAAATGACGAAAGTTCTTGTGAACTTCTTCCAAGACCTAGGCTATGCATCTGGTTGTCCCTCACGGCTTGTCCGACCCATTATCAAGGTCAATCGATCCTCGAAGCGCACATACCCCCAATTTTGACAATTTTCGTGTGCTACAGCACACAATTTTTCGATGATTCGGATTTTGACTTTCAAAATGCCGAAATTTTTTTTGTTCATCCTTCAAGACTTAGGCTATGTAGCTGGTTTTCTCTTAGAGTCAATCCAACCCGTTTTCAAGGTCAAAACCCTCTAAAGCGCCATCCCCCCCCCCC
>NC_028646.1:24130630-24149136 GCF_001406875.1 Solanum pennellii
AAGCGCCATCCCCCCCCCCCCATTTCTATGATTTTTTGGTGTTCTCGATTTCGACGTAAAAATGCTAAAACATTTTGTGGATGTCTGTCAAGACCTTGTGTATGAAGCCTGTTGGCCCTCACGGCCATTCCAACCCGTTTTCAAGGTCAAATTAACCCCGAAGCACGCAAACACTCTATTTTGATGATTGTCGTGTGCTATGGCGCATCATTTTTTTGGAGATCCAGTTCCCGACGTCCAATATGCCAAATTTTTTTGTTGGCGTCCATAAAGACCTTGGCTATGCAACCGATTGGACCTCACTTCCAGTCCCACCCATTTTTAAGGTCAAACGTGTCTCGAACTGTTACCCTCCATTTTGACAATTTTCATGTGCTATAGCACACCATCTTTTTGGTGATACGGATTACGACGTCAAAAAATGCAAAACAATTTTGTGGACATCCGTCAACATCTTTGCTATACAGCCGGCTGGACCTCACGGCCAGTCTGACCCATTATCTAGGTCAAACGAGCCCCGAAGCGCGCATACCCCCATTTTGGTGATCCGGATTCCAATTTCAAAAATTCAAAAAAATTTAGTGGACGTCTGTCAAGACCTTAGTTATGCAGCCTTTTGTCCCCCAATACTATGATTTCTGTGTGCTATAGCACACCATTATTTTGGCGATTCGGATTCAGACGTAAAAAATGTCAAAAATTTTTTGTAGACGTCCGTCTACACCTTGGGTATGAATACGGTAGGCCCTAACGGCCAGCCCAACCCATTTTAAAGGTCAAACAAGCCCGAAGAGTGCATACCCCCTATTTCGTCGATTTTCGTGTGCTATAACACACCATTTTTTGGTGATCTAGATTCTGACATCAAAATGCCAAAAAAAATTTTGGACGTCCATCAACACCTTTTCTATGCAGCAGGTTGGTCCTCACGGCCAGTATGACCCATTTTCAAGGTCAAATGGGCCTCGATGCATGCATTCCCCCCATTTTGACAATTTTTTTGTTCTATAACACAAAATTTTTTTGGCGATCCAGATTCCGATATTAAGAATGCCGAAATGTTTTGTGGACGTCCGTCAAGACCACCTTGACCATGCAGACGTTTGGACCTCACAGACAATATGACCCATTTTAAAGGTCAAATTGGCCTCGAAGCACGCATTCCCCCCATTTCGATGATTTTCGTGTTCTATAGCAAACAATTTTTTCAGTGATCCGCATTCTGATGTCCAAAATGCCAAAAAAAAATTGAACATCCTTCAAGACTTTGGTTATGCAGCCATTTGGACCTTACGGCCAGACGACCCGTTTACAAGGTCAATCGATCCTCGAAGCACGCATACCCCCAATTTCGATGATTTTTGTATGATAGCACAACATTTTTTGGCTATTAGATTCCAAAGTCAAAAATGCTGAAAGTTTTTTTGGACGTCTGTCAAGTCCTTTTCTATGCAGGCGGTTGTCCCTCACGGCATGTCCGACCCATTTTCATGGTCAAACGATGCTTAAAGCGCGCATACCCCCAATTTTTATAATTTTTCGTGCGCTACAGCACAACGTTTTTTGGTGATCTTGATTAATATGTCAAAAATGCCGAAAAGTTTTGTGGATGTCCTTCAAGACTTTGACTATACAGTTGGTTTTGGACCTCATGGCCAGTCCGACCCATTTTCAAGTTCAAACAAGCCACGAAGTGCGCATACCCCCTATTTTGTTGATTTTCGTGTGCTATAACACACCATTTTTTTGATGATTTGTATTCCGACGTCAAAATGCCAAAATTTTTTGTGGATTATGTACCGTGGTTTCACGGTATTTTTAATGCTTTTTCCTTAAGTTTAGTGTGTTTCAAAAAGCCTTTTGTAATGATTTTTATGTAAGTTTCTCATTATTTGCAGGAACTCTGTAAAAAGATGATTGCGGAAGTTTTTGAGCGAGAAATGCAGAAGAGACCACCTACGGAGCTTATGACGGTCCTTGGAGTCTATGACGGTCCGTAGGTGGCATCGTAGTGAGGAGAGAAGCTGCTGAAGAAAGATAGGGAAGTCTTACCTAGTGTGAGATTACGGAAGTCCATGACGGACCGTCATAGCCACGACGGTCCGTCCTGCTGGTTCGCCATAATGATCAGAGAGTAGTCCTACCCAAATTCCAAGAAGTTAAAGTATTATGGAATGGAGACCCTCGACGGACCGTCGTGCTTGGAACGATCCGTCATACTTGTTCGTTGAGGGTAATGAAGAAAGAAGTAGAAGAATTTGTGAAGTATCGGATGACAGAGGCCATGACGGCCCGTCGTGACCACTACGGTCCATCACGAGGTCCGTCGACTCAGACGCGTTTGTACAGATTTTCAGTAATTAGAATCCTTCTTTTATTAGGTTTTTGTTTTAATTATAAATAGTTCGAAAAACCTCGTTTTGGGGGGTTAGACTTTTCGATAATTTTTAGTTCTCTTGTTCAAGTATTGAAGAATTAATTTCAGTAATTGATACACTTTTTTTGGAATTGATTGTTGGTGTTTTTGTTGATTAATCAAGTGAACTTTTAGATTTTATTCCTTCTTATTAAAGTAAGTGCATGAATTCTTATATTAAATATATGAATAGTGTGATTATGACATGGGTAACTAAACTCCATAACTAGGGTTGTGGGAACCATGGGTGAATAATGAGGTAAAATCTAACTAAAATAGCAATTATAGAATAGTGTCTTGCATGTATTGATAATTCTTTCATTTAGAAGTATTTTTAACGGATGGACAACGTTAGAACTCGCCTTAATGCTACTTGCTGGACCAAGGAGGCAGATAATAGGAAAAGAATTATCAACATAGATTTAGTGTACACTATCTAATAGGCTAGTGTCGGTTGGTACGAGGTAATAACTTTGTCAAATATCGAATACAATGCTTAATATGAGGTAAAGGTAAGGGTTAGAATAGCAACACACGTAGCCGGACCAAGGTGCGGAGTGAAATTTTCTAGATGCCGAACCAAGAATTTAGAGATATATAACTTATCACTTTATATGCAAGATACTAGGAAAGAATTGTTATAGTTAGAATTATCAAGTTAGGAACCTGTGGGGAACACTTAAGCCCTAGTTACTTTTATTAATTGATTAAGATCCAAGATTTGAATCTTTTAGTTGTTTACATTAATTTAGTTAATTATTTTCATTAATTTAGAAATAAAAACCCCCTTTTTGGTCTTTTGTTTTCTAGGGAAATAGTTGACTAAATAATAGTAATAATAGAATAAAGTTAAGTCTGAACTATTTTCCTCATGGGATCGATCCCACCCTCATTAGTTGGGTTCTTTACTTGATACGACCGCTTTACTTATTATTTGAGAAGTAAGTTTGAGCATATCAAATTTTGGCGCCGCTGCAGGGGAAAGTATGTTTTAGATTAACTTAAACTTATTACTAAAGTTTAGTCAATATTTTCTTAATTTTACTTTTCTATTGTTTTTGAGTCTTGCAGAACTAACTTCCTTGTATGCCAAATACATAGAGAGGAAGAGAACCCTTGTTTCCCTACAACCACGAATTCGAGCGTACACTACGCACTATGAATCAAAATTTGGGTATTAACGATGATGATCCAAGCCAGAGCATCCCAGCTCCAGTTGATGCTCATGGTCAGTTGTTGCCCGATTATCCTGTTGAAAATCAACAAAGGGGGCAAAATCCCGCTCCACGTCCTCAAGAATACTACAGAGGTTATGATAATATTGCAGCTCTGATGGGCCACTTGTCTTGCCCCCTCTACCACAAGGCCACACCTTTGTGGTAACTAGTAGTCTGATGCAAATGCTCACTGCTAGAGGTTTGTTTTCAGGGCTACCTTCTCAGGACCCACATGCCCATATAGCTAAGGTAAGGGCAGTGTGTAAAAGCTGTGTAGGGAGGCATGATTTGAATTTGGATGTAATAGGGCTATGAGTATTTCCTCTCTCACTGACGGGAGAGACTTCTATTTGGTTCATTGAGCTCCCTTACAACTCAATTTTCACTTGGAACCAACTAAGGGACGTTTTCTTAGCACGTTACTACCCGGTCTCCAAGAAACTAAATCACAAAGACAGAGTGAACAACTTTGTGGCACTACCAGGAGAGTCAGTTAGCAGTTCTTGGGATAGATTCACTTCATTTTTGAGAAGTGTCCTCAATCACCGCATAGATGATGAGTCAATGAAGGAATACTTCTATCGGGGACAGGATGATAATATAAAAGCGGTATTGGATACTATAGCGGGGTGGTTCTTATAAGGAGTGTCCTTGTGCCGAGATTGCAGAAAAGTTAGAGAAAATCTCCCAGAATAATAAAGCTTGGAGTACTAGGAAGTCAGATACTGGAAGAAATACATTCGTAGTGCAATCCACACACAACCCATCCACAGATGAGATTCGCGAAGATATGGCTCAGATGAGAACTGAACTTGGGTTGGTATTAAAACATGTCACTGGGGGTGCAGAAAAGATAAATGTACTGAACTACTTGTCTATACCACCACCACCAAATGATGAATATTATTATGAGGAGGATTCCTATGCGGTAAATGAGCAGAAGGGGGGTTTCCAACCGAATTCCCAAGGCTCAAATCAGGAGAATTGGAGCCAAGGTCAAGGAAACCAAGGTCGGAACTATGGTAACTATAATCGTGAGGATAATTATGTCCGAGATAGAAAATACAACTGCGACAACAACTTCAACAAGGGTAACTATGGTAACTGAAATGATAGGAATGGGCCCTATGTTCCTCCTCAAAATCGGGAAGTTGCTCCTACGGATGGTGGAGGTAGTATGGCGCGAGTTGAGGATATGTTGCACAAAATGATGATGAGGTTCGATGCTAGTGATGAGCACACTAAAGAGATAAGGAGTGATTTAGCGGGTATTGCGCAGAAAGTCAATACACATGCAATATCGATTAAGCAGCTTGAGTTGCAGATGACCCAATTATGTGCGACTGCGTACACACGACAACCGGGCACTCTTCCTAGCAACACTGTCCAAAATCCAAAAAATTATGGACACTGTATGGAAATCACTACTCGGGGTGGTAAACAAACCATTGACCCACCTATGCCGTCTAATGAGGAAAAAATGATAAAAGATAATGATATAGTGGTAGAGGTTAGTGGTGAAGTAGAAGATAACACTGGAAAAGATGCTGAAGTGTCTAAAAAGGTAACTCTTATGCCTAGACCCCCCCCCCTTCCTCAAAGATTAGTGAAAAAGACCGAGGATGGTAAATATAGGCGTTTTATAACAATGTTGAAGCAGCTTTCTATCAATGTCCCTTTGGTAGAAGCTCTAGAAAAAATGGCCGGTTATGCCAAGTTTATGAAAGATCTGGTTACAAAGAAAAGATCGGTCACTTTTGAGGATGATGATAGAATGCATCATTGTAGTGGTATTGCTACAAGATCTCTAGTACAAAAGAAAAAAGATCCGGGTGCGTTCACTATTCCTTGTAGAATCGGGTTATTACATTTTGCAAAAGCATTATGTGATCTGGGGGCAAGCATAAATCTCATGCCCCTCTCGATTTACAAGAAGTTTATTTGGGTGATCCAAAGCCCACTGCAATACGGCTATTGATGGCCGATCGAACAGAAAAAAAGCCTATAGGGATACTCCACGATGTGTTAGTAAAAGTGGAGTCGTTCATATTTCCGGCAGATTTTGTTATTCTTGATTGTGAAGTTGATTTTGAAGTGACTATTATTCTTGGGAGGCCATTCCTTGCTACAAGTAGAGCGTTAGTTGATATGGAAAAAGGGCAGATGAAATTTCAGTTGAACAATGAAGAATTGACCTTCAACATTTGTAGGTCCATGAGGCAGAGTGGTGAGCTCCAATCGTTATCTGCTATATCCTACAAAGTTGGTAAGTCATCTGAGACACAAATAGAGGAACGTCTAGGTGTAGAAGCATTAGCGGCAGTGATAATGAATTTTGATAATGATTGCATTGAAGAGTATGGGTCATTAGTCGCGGCTCTTTATCGTGGTGATGTTCGGTTTAAACCGAAGAAATATGAGTTAGACATGAAGAATTGCGAGTCTCCACCCGCGAAACCATCTATAGAGGAGGCTCCAAAGTTTGAATTAAAGCTCTCCCACCTCATCTCAGGTATGAATTCTTAGGAAATGGTGACACTTTGCCGGCAATCATTGCATCAGACCTGAATGAACAACAAGTTGAGAGTTTGGTGAAAGTGCTAAAAAGGTTCAAAGAGCTATTGGGTTGACTATTGCGAAAATTATTGGGATCCCTCCTAGTATTTGTTCTCATAAAATCCAACTCATGGCCGATCATAAGCAAAGTATTGAGCACTAGAGACGCTTAAATCAACCTATGCAGGAGGTCGTGAAGAAGGAAATCATTAAATGGTTGGATGCTGCAGTAATATATCCAATCGTCGATAGTAGTTGGGTATGCCCTGTTTAGTGTGTACCTAAGAAAGGGGAAATGGTTGTAGTCCCCAATGAGAAAAATGAACTTGTTCCAATGAAATCGGTTACTGGATGGAGGGTGTGTATGGATTACTGTAAATTAAATGCATGGACCGAAAAAGACCATTTTCCTATGCCCTTCATGGATCAGATGTTGGATAGACTTGCCTAAAAAGGGTGGTACTATTTTCTTGATGGATATTCGGGGTATAATCAGATTTCTATTGCACCAGAAGATCAAGAGAAAACCACCTTTACTTGTCCATATGGGACCTTTGCATTCAAGACAATGTCGTTTGGGTTGTGCAATGCACCCGCCACATTTCAGAGATGTATGATGTTGATATTCTCCGACATGGTGGAAGATACTATTGAAGTTTTTATGGATGATTTTTCTGTGGTTGGTGAATCATTCGAGCGGTGTTTGAGCCATTTATCTGAGGTTCTTAAGAGATGTGAAGACTGCAATTTAGTACTAAATTTGGAAAAATGCCACTTCATGGTGAAAGAATGTATTATTTTGGGTCATCGCATTTCAAAAAAGGGCATAGAGGTTGATCGAGCTAAAGTCGAGGTAATAGAGAGACTTCCCCCACCTATCTCTGTAAAAGGTCTGAGAAGCTTTCTTGGGCATACAGGTTTTTATCGGAGATTCATCAAAGATTTTTCAAAAATGTGCATCCGTTGTGCAAACTGCTGGAGAAAGATTGTAAATTTTATTTTGATGAATCCTTTCTTAAAGCATTCGACGAGCTAAAAGAAAAATTGGTTTCTACACCTATCATTATTTCTCCGGATTGGAACATTCTATTTGAGGTGATGTGCGATGCTAGTGGGGTTGCTCTTGGTGTGATATTGGGACAAAGAAGGAACAAAATCCTTCACCCCATTTACTATGCTAGTAAAGCCCTAAATGAAGCTCAGATGAACTACACAGTGACTGAGCAAGAACTCCTTGCAGTAGTCGTTGCTTTTGAAAAATTTCGCTCCTATTTGCTAGGTACCAGAGTTATAGTGCATACTGACCATTCATCATTAATATATTTGATGGCAAAGAAGGATGTGAAACCGAGGATGATTTGTTGGGTATTACTGCTACAAGAATTTGACTTTGAGATGAGGGATAGAAAAGGGACCAAAAATCAAGTTGCCGATCACTTGTCCCGTCTAGAAGATGAAGCTATGAGAGAGTTGATACGCTCAAACTTACTTCTCAAATAAGAAGTAAAGCGGTCGTGTCAAGTAAATAACCCAACTAGTGAGGTTGGGATCGTCCCACGAGGAAAATAGTCTAGACTTAACTTCAACTTGTTATTACTATTGTTTGGTTAATGACTTCCTTGGAAAGTAAAAACAATAAAAGGGGGGTTTCTAGTTCTAAATGAGTGAAAATAACTAACGAAATTGAAAGAGACACTTAACAGCTTTGAATGTTGGAGTTTAATCAATTAATCAAAGTAACTAGGGTTTACGTGTTCCCCACAGGTTCATAACTTGATAATTCTAACTATAACAATTCTTTCCTAGTATCTTGCATGCAAAGTGATAAGTTATGTATTTCTAAATCCTTGGTCCGGCATCTAGAAAATCTCACTCCGCACCTTGGTCCGGCTACGTGTGTTGCTATCCTAACCCTTATCCTTACCTCATATTAAGCATCGTATTCGATATTTGACTAAGTTATGACTTCGTACCAATCAATACTAGACTATTAGATAGTATACACTAAATCTATGTTAATAATTCTTTTCCTACTATCTACCTCCTTGGTCCGGCAAGTAGCATTAAGGCGAGTTCTAACGTTGGCCATCCGTTAAAAAGACTTCTAAGCGAAAGAATTATTAATACATGCAAGACACTATTCTAGAATTGTTATTTTAGTTAGGGTTTATCTCATTATTTGCCTATGGTTCCCACAACCCTAGTTATGGAGTTTAGTTACTCATGGCCATAAACACAATATTCAAATATATTAAATAAGAGTTCATGTACTTACTTCAATGAGAAAGAGTAAAATCCAAAAGTTTGCTTGATTAATCACCAAAAATCACTTGCAAGAATTCTCAAAGTAATCAATAATCTCACAAAAAGTCTAATGATTATCAAGAATCTCACAATACAATGTTTACCAATACGGAGTTTAACAATCTAAGAGTCTAACTATCTGGTGTCTAACTAATACTGCCGAGTCTAACCTCAAAAACGAGGTTTTTCTAACTATTTATAAAAAATAAAAACCTAATTAAACAACGACTCTGTTTGCTGGAAATCTGCCAAAACGCGGCTGGGTCGACAGACCTCACGACGGATCGTCGTGGTCACGACAGACCGTCATGGACTCCGTCGTCCCATACTTCTTCTGCTGCTCTCTTCATTCCCCTTGACGGCAAGTATGACGGACCGTCATAGGCACAATGGTCCGTCGAGGGTCTTCGTTCCAAAACACTTCAACTCTTGGAATATGGGTACTGGGATCACTTCTCTGAACTTCATGACGAACCTGCAGGACAGACCGTCATAGACACGACGGACCGTCACAAGCTTCGTAACCCCACACTTGGTCAGACTTCCCCATCTTCCTTCAGCAGCTTCACTACGCTGCCACCTACGGACCTTCACAAGCACGACGGACCGTCATAGGCTCCGTAGGTGGTCTCTTCTGCATTTCTTCGCTCAAAATCTCCGCATTCAGCTTTGGACAGATTTCCTGCAAAACAAAGAGAAACTTATATAAAAATTAGCACAAAAAGGCTTTTGGACACACTAAACTTAAGGAAAAAGTATTAATAATACCGTGAAACCACGGTATATCAACACTCTCAACTTAAATTCGTTGTTTGTCCTCAAGCGACGCACTATGACTCACTACAAAATCTTTGTACAATAGTATTCATGTTTTATCCTTTGCAATCATTTGGCTATCAATCCCGATTAATCTCATCAAATCTATGCATGCTATCACTATTAGGCTTGAATTTTGTGGGATCAGAACATGACACAGACTCACCATGCATTAACACCTATCCTCTTCAATTTCTCACCGAGGTGCTAACAATTCCGGTATTGCAACTAGTGTCCTCACTTTAAAACAAAATCCTCATTTTTCACACAATGATTTCAGTTTGAGTATAAGGATTACTTTTCAACACTCGCTCTCAGAACAAAGTCACACTCATTCATACCTATTGCCATAAGCTTGCCCTTATTTTCACTGCCTTAAGTTCGCTATACAACCCTTAGGATCACGATAGGACTTTTTTAGCTTGTAACATAGGCTCAGGGTCAGGTAGGGTATATTTAGGTATACTTTAGTGACTTTTTGCCCTCCTTGACATATCGGCTAAACCTTCCCTTTTCTATCATTTTATCTCGCCCAGTTTCTCATATTCTTTCCCTTTGCTCAATTTTCTCTTCTTTCTTCATTTGTGTAAGTGACTCTCTTCTTTTCTTGTTTGTAATTCTTGTATATTTTTCTTTTTCTTTACTTTTCTTTCAACTAATTCTTGAGTCACTTTACTTTTGTTCTTTCTCTCTCTTTTGTCTTTCAACCCCACTTTCCAGAGCATTCCTCATAATAGCCACCCTCAACTCATGGCTTTGCCATGAGTCAAGGTACACAATACCCAAAGTTGGGTCAGGGCCATAACGAAGGTTGTTTACTGCATTAGCCACCCTCAACTTATGCTTTTGGCATAAGCTGAGGTGCACATGTCCAAGGAGGGACCAGGGCCAACACATTGTTCCCAGAAAAGATCAGTTGGGGTGAAAAAGAAAGGTCTAATTTAAGCTCAGATTATTTGGATCAAAGAAGGATAAATTTCATTTGGTTTTTTTTATTTAGGCTAGAAATGGGCTTTCTTGAATAAGGGCCTATGATCCTTTCCTAATTGTCTGTTACAGCTTACTTTTAGCAGGACTAACCAGGCAAGTTCTAGCTCAGTACCAATAGTGGACTATTCAAATTTCCTCACACTCACTTGACATGTCATCACTATACCAGATTATTAGACACCTAGTTCGAATTAAAGACTTAGGGTAATGCAATGGTGTAACTCTATTTCATGCTTAGAGCCACACAATTATCAGTTACTATGCCTAGTCATGCATTATTTTCCGTTTTATCAGGATATCATTTTAGCCATCATGCTCTAGAATTAAACTATGTACAAAAGATATAAACATGCCGGTTCAACAGAAAAAGTAATCAGTCTTTTGGGGAAAAAGAACACAGGCAAGAAAACCCCAAAAGAGGATAGTGAATTGGGCTACTCAGACTTCACCCTAACACTCACTTTCCATTTACCCCACCCCCAACAAAAAAGCATGCAATTGTCCCCAATGCATAAAAATGTAAATACTAGAGTGGTAGGTGAAGCAAACCTGTGGCGCAAAGCGCCGTCGATCAGCAAGATGGTGGGTCCGGTTCCCCGGAACCCACGTCCTCTGCAATCTTGACACCTTCAGTGGTGTCCTCAGCAACAACCGCACCATCAGTAGTGCCTCCTTCTATCTCCAGAGTGCGGGAGCTAGACGCCCCAGCCGCAAACTCTGATGCTCTCATTTGGTGCGCCTCCTCCTCAGCAAGGGAGGCTCTCCTCGCAGCCTCTATCTCTCGGTGCTCCTTCTTCCGTGCTCGCGCCTCGTCCTCTGCTCGACCCCTACGCCTCTTGTCACTCTCTCGAGGGGGAGGTGGTGGAATGTCAGAAGTAGCAAAAAGGGCCGCCAACACTCTGTCCTCAGCATGCTCGACAGGAGGGGCCTCAGACTCCGGCACCCTAGCCTCTAAGATCGTGTCGATGTCTGTACGAAGACTGTCCACTGCAGCCTGAAGATTCGCCACATCCACCGAAGGGCTGGTCGAGCTAGCACCCTCAACTCAAAGGCGTCCAAGCGCTGGTTAACCTCAGCGATCTTCCGCTCTGTAAACTGCACCAATATCCTCTCTAGGCGCTCTTCGGACTCAGTAATCGACTTCTGCATCCACGGCTGGATATAATGCAGAAGAGTGGCCATTTGTGCCTCTAGTTTTTGGACCCTAGCAAGCGGGACCAGTGCCGGTAGAGGGGCTGTGCGAGAGGAGCTCGGGGCAGTGCTACTACCCGGGATAGACTCGACCGGGGTAGTGTCAGTGGACGCCGCCTGTGTAGTTGTGCCAGACTGGGCTACCGTAGCAGCAAGATCATCAGCAAGTGTGGGCAGCTCCGTACGGGGCCCTCTGCTTGGATCCAACTCATTGGCCTCGTCTCTGATGAGGCCGACGTCAACGGTGCCCTGCGGGGTCTTAAGCTGATCTACGTGCCATATGGGCACACCTGCGGACCTGCAGAGGGCAAAGATCATGCACGGGAAAGGGTAGGTGGTAGTGACCTTGAATGCCCTCTCGTGCATGACTGCCTGGAGAAGCCATGCGAAGTCCACCTCGAATCCGGCTATCATCGCCGCCATCAACACTACTCGGTCCCAGGTAACGATGTTGTCAGCAGCTGTGGGGGAGAGGCAGTGACGGACAAGCAGCCACAAGAACTTTGTTGTGAACGTGAGGTTGGCCTTCTTGATGGCCCCCTTCGGCTCAGTCACCCAATCGGCACCCTCTTCATCTACTGACAGGCGCAGGGCCATCCACCTCTTGGTGGTCTCTCTCAGTGATGGCTCGCGCAAGAACTGGCCATCCTTAACTATCTGCCAGCGGTAGTCAAACTCGGCAGTGAGGGGGGTCCGAGTAGCATCAACACTCTCGCCGTATAGAAATCGGCGGATGGCTAGCAGGGAATTGTCAACCTGTACGCCCCGGACTCGGACCTGCTCCAGTGGGGCCTGTTTAGCGGGGGCAGCCCGCCTATCGATCTGTGATCAGAGAGTCTCTACGTAGGATGCGTATAAATCTCAGACCATTTCTTCGCTGTATCGTCCCAACAGACGTGCTGTCCACTCCAAACGATGCCGGGTGAAGAGGTTGTGGATCTCAGGTATCGTCGGGAGACTCCCTGTAAGTACCCGCCGCTCCAAAGTGAGTGTTCGAGTCATCACTCCTTTATCAGGCAGGAACTTGGCGTCGGAGTAGACTTGAAACTGCCCGTCGACACACCACCGGTTGGGCTGGTCAGTGGCTAGGGAGGGGACCTGAGCTGGTGAGCCGGATGTAGAGTCTGAACTGTCAGCCTCATCAGACGAGGCCGATGCTACAGCGGTGGCGGGTGCAGGAACCTCAGCAGAGCCAGAGGCTTCCTCGGACCATGATACTCCTAAGGAGCCAGACGCTCCTTCCTCATTTGTGGCTGACCCAGAGGGTGTGCCGGTCAGTGTGCGCTCCTCATCAGACTGGGAGGCAGTGACTACGCCGGACACCACCTCTTTGGGTGTGGCTCTGGGAGCACGCACAGCACGGGAAGGGGCGGAAGAGCCTGGGGGCACGTACTCAGGGTCACGCTCATCATCAGAGTAGATGACCATGCGGGCAGACGGGGCGACAGACTTCGATCGCCTGCGTGCGTAGATGCGGTCTTGCTTGGGTGCAATAGTAAATAGTACCTGTAAAGGATCAATATTAGTACGAGTAGTGGCAAACAAGACAAGCAAAACCATACTTAACAAAACATTGAAAATAGTAGGTAATTGCTACAGAAAAAGTGGCACACGACGGGCCTGGTGACGGCTCATAGTGACTATGACGGACCGTCATGAGGTCCGTCGTGTTTTAATTAGACTATGTATATATAGAGAACCCTAAAGGAGATTCTCTGACTAGCATGACGGTATATGCAGGACGGACCGTCACAGGTACGATGGTCCGTCGTAGGTGTCCGTCGTAGGACACTTAAAAAAATATGGAGACCCTTAGCAGAGGGTTCTTTGACCGTCATGACGGTCGTGAGGGACGGACCGTCGTGGGTATGACGGTCCGTCACATGTGTCCGTTGAAGGACACTTAGAAAAAGTGAGAGACCCTTAGAAACAGGGTCTCTGACAACCAGAACGGTTGTGCAGGACGGACCGTCGTGGAGACGACGGTCCATCACATGTGTCCGTTGGGAAACACTTGGGAAAAAATGAGAGACCCTTAGAAACAGGGTCTCTGACAACCAGAACGGTTGTGCAGGACGGACCGTCGTGGAGACGACGGTCCATCACATGTGTCCGTTGGGAAACACTTGGGAAAAAATGAGAGACCCTTAGAAACAGGGTCTCTGACAACCAGAACGGTTGTGCAGGACGGACCGTCGTGGAGACGACGGTCCATCACATGTGTCCGTTGGGAAACACTTGGGAAAAAATGAGAGACCCTTAGAAACAGGGTCTCTGACAACCAGAACGGTTGTGCAGGACGGACCGTCGTGGAGACGACGGTCCATCACATGTGTCCGTTGGGAAACACTTGGGAAAAAATGAGAGACCCTTAGAAACAGGGTCTCTGACAACCAGAACGGTTGTGCAGGACGGACCGTCGTGGAGACGACGGTCCATCACATGTGTCCGTTGGGAAACACTTGGGAAAAAATGAGAGACCCTTAGAAACAGGGTCTCTGACAACCAGAACGGTTGTGCAGGACGGACCGTCGTGGAGACGACGGTCCATCACATGTGTCCGTTGGGAAACACTTGGGAAAAAATGAGAGACCCTTAGAAACAGGGTCTCTGACAACCAGAACGGTTGTGCAGGACGGACCGTCGTGGAGACGACGGTCCATCACATGTGTCCGTTGGGAAACACTTGGGAAAAAATGAGAGACCCTTAGAAACAGGGTCTCTGACAACCAGAACGGTTGTGCAGGACGGACCGTCGTGGAGACGACGGTCCATCACATGTGTCCGTTGGGAAACACTTGGGAAAAAATGAGAGACCCTTAGAAACAGGGTCTCTGACAACCAGAACGGTTGTGCAGGACGGACCGTCGTGGAGACGACGGTCCATCACATGTGTCCGTTGGGAAACACTTGGGAAAAAATGAGAGACCCTTAGAAACAGGGTCTCTGACAACCAGAACGGTTGTGCAGGACGGACCGTCGTGGAGACGACGGTCCATCACATGTGTCCGTTGGGAAACACTTGGGAAAAAATGAGAGACCCTTAGAAACAGGGTCTCTGACAACCAGAACGGTTGTGCAGGACGGACCGTCGTGGAGACGACGGTCCATCACATGTGTCCGTTGGGAAACACTTGGGAAAAAATGAGAGACCCTTAGAAACAGGGTCTCTGACAACCAGAACGGTTGTGCAGGACGGACCGTCGTGGAGACGACGGTCCATCACATGTGTCCGTTGGGAAACACTTGGGAAAAAATGAGAGACCCTTAGAAACAGGGTCTCTGACAACCAGAACGGTTGTGCAGGACGGACCGTCGTGGAGACGACGGTCCATCACATGTGTCCGTTGGGAAACACTTGGGAAAAAATGAGAGACCCTTAGAAACAGGGTCTCTGACAACCAGAACGGTTGTGCAGGACGGACCGTCGTGGAGACGACGGTCCATCACATGTGTCCGTTGGGAAACACTTGGGAAAAAATGAGAGACCCTTAGAAACAGGGTCTCTGACAACCAGAACGGTTGTGCAGGACGGACCGTCGTGGAGACGACGGTCCATCACATGTGTCCGTTGGGAAACACTTGGGAAAAAATGAGAGACCCTTAGAAACAGGGTCTCTGACAACCAGAACGGTTGTGCAGGACGGACCGTCGTGGAGACGACGGTCCATCACATGTGTCCGTTGGGAAACACTTGGGAAAAAATGAGAGACCCTTAGAAACAGGGTCTCTGACAACCAGAACGGTTGTGCAGGACGGACCGTCGTGGAGACGACGGTCCATCACATGTGTCCGTTGGGAAACACTTGGGAAAAAATGAGAGACCCTTAGAAACAGGGTCTCTGACAACCAGAACGGTTGTGCAGGACGGACCGTCGTGGAGACGACGGTCCATCACATGTGTCCGTTGGGAAACACTTGGGAAAAAATGAGAGACCCTTAGAAACAGGGTCTCTGACAACCGGAACGGTTGTGCAGGACGGACCGTCGTGAAGACGACGGTCCGTCACATGTGTCCGTTGGGGAACACTTGGGAAAAAATGAGAGACCCTTAGAAACAGGGTCTCTATCAACCGGAATGGTTGTGCAGGACGGACCGTCGTGAAGACGACGGTCCGTCACATGTGTCCGTTGGGACAGGGTGCTAGGGCTTTTGGAACGGACCCTACGACGGTCCGTCGTGGGTACGACGGTCCGTCATCGGGGTCTCGTTCTGAATAACAGTGACAGAACTGGGGGTACCCCATGCATCCCTGATGAACCCACATGGTCTTGTAGTGTTTTGGACCTACATTTGTCTATCCTAACTACCTAGGAAACTAGCAATGCAAAAGAACCTATGTCTAGGGTTGTCAACATGGTAAATTCGAACATTTTGAACCTAGGTTTAGACATAATCATATAAAGGAAACAACATATGACGAAGAACTAAGCTAATACTAACTAATAAACGAAAATGCAAGATAAATGAGTAGAAATTTGAGACACATACCTTAGAAATGGAGAAAACAACTGGACAAGTACTCGGTGGCTAGGAAAACACCCACAGCAGCAACTCCGACTAGTAGATTAACACTTTTAGGGCGTTGGAGAATTTTGGGGGAACAATGATCGAGGGGGAGAATATGGAAGTTGAAAAGAGAGAGAAGTGGGAGGAATAATGAAGGAATGGGGTGAAATGAGGGGTTGGGGGTTTAAACGGTCTGATTTTGAAAAAGGGTCCAGCCGGGTCGGGTCGGGTATAACTCATTAATCACGCGACGGTTCGCCGACGACGGTCCGTCGCAGTTGTGACGACCCGTCGTTGGTTCCGTCGTATGTGCCCTAGTTTCAAAATAACAGAAAAACGTACCTGGTACGACGGTCCGTCGCAGGCGAAACGGTCCGTCGCTGTATCCGTCAGTGACTGCTGCAGAGTAATTTTCTGCAGAATTTCCTGGTGATGTGCCTGCAAATTTAAAAACCCATTAGTAGAAAAATGCTACTATTACTAAAAAGACTATAAGTATTGGGTTGCCTCCCAACAAGCGCCTGATTTAATGTCGCGGCACGACTGGGTACCCTTGATTACTCAGACTTCATCAAGATGGTATGCCTCTATCACTTTATTCCCCGATGCTTTATGCTTAAAATAGAGTTTTATTCTATCTCTATTCCGCTTAAACCGCACTCCCTCCTTGGCTTTTAACTCAACTGCTCCATGAGGGAATGCTTGGGTAATTAGGTAAGGGCTAGTCCATTTGGACTTGAGCTTGCCCCGAAGACAAGGCACCCCAGAACTGTCTACAAGCACCAAATCCCCAACCATAAACTCTTGTTTTGCATTTTTCTGTTCAGTCTCCTTCTTCATATTTTCTTTGTGGGATATGGAAGATACCGATTGGAGCTCACCACTCTGCCTCATGGTCCTACAAATGTTGAAGGTCGCTTCTTCATTATTCAATCGAAATGTCATCTTTCCCTTATCCATATCAACTAATGCTCTACATGTAGCAAGGAATGGCCTCCCAAGAATAATAGGCACTTCAAAATCGACCTCGCAATCAAGAATAACAAAATAAGCCGGAAAGATGAATGACTCCACTTTTACTAGCACATCATGGAGTATCCCTATGGGCCGTTTCACTGTCTGATCAGCCATCAGTAGCCGCATCGCAGTGGGTTTTGGATCCCCCAAACCCATTTTCTTGTAAATCGAGAGGGGCATGAGATTCATGCTTGCCCCTAGATCACATAATGCTTTCGCAAAATGTAATGACCCAACTGTACAAGGAATAGTGAACGCACCAGGATCTTCTTTCTTTTGTACGAGGGATCTTGTAGCAATAGCCCTATAGTGCTGCAGTCTATAATCATCCTCGAAAGTGACCGATCTTTTCTTGGTGACCAGATCTTTCATAAATTTGGCATAACCGGGCATTTGTTCTAGAGCTTCTACCAAAGGGACATTGATAGAAAGCTGCTTCAACATTGTTATGAATCGCGGGTATTTACCATCCTCGGTCTTTTTCACTAATCTCTGAGGGAAGGGTGGTGGTGGCCAAGGCATGGGAATTACCTTGATAGGTACTTGTGCATCTTTTCCATTACTTTCCTCTGCCTCACCACTACCCTTTACCACATTATCATTATCCTTTCTCACATTTTCCTCAGTAGATGGCATAGGTGGGTCAATGGTTTGCCTAACACCCCGAGTAGTGATTTCCATACAATGCGCATCATTCTTTGGATTTTGGACAGTGTTGCTAGGAAGAGTGCCCGGTTGCCGTGTGTTCACTGTCGCAGATAATTGGGCCACTTGCAATTCGATCTATTTAATCGAAATTGCATGTGCATCAACTTTTTTTCCAATACTAGCTAAATCACACGTAAACTCTTTAATGTGTTCATCACTAGTATCTAACCTCCTCATCATTTTGTGCAACATATCCTCAACTCGCGCCATACTATCTCCACAATCCCTAGGAGTAACTTCACGATTTGAGGAGGGACATAGGGCCCATTCCTGTCGTTTCTATTAGCATAGTTACCCTTGTTAAAGTTGTTGTCGCGGTTGTAGTTTCCATCTAGGACATAATGACCCTCACGGTTATAGTTACCATAGTTCCGACCTTGGTTCCCTTGACCTTGGCGCCAGTTATCCTGATTTGAGCCTTGGGCGCTTGGTCGGAAACCCCCCGTCTGCTCATTTACTGCATAAGTGTCCTCCGCATAATAGCACTCACATTAGGAGGTGGTGGCTTATCCAAGTACTTGACTGCATTTATCTTTTCTGCACCCCCTGTGACATGTTTTAGTACCAACCCAAGCGCCGTTCTCATCTGACCCATTTCTTGCCGAATCTCATCTGTGGCTGGGTTGTGAGTGGACTGCACTGCGAAGGTGTTTCTCTCTGTATCAGACTTCCTAGTACTCCAAGCTTTGTTATTCCGGGAGATTTTCTCTAATTTTTCAGCGATCCCAGCATAAGGGCACTTCCCATAAGATCCACCTGCTATAGTGTCCAACACCGCTTT
>NC_028646.1:24150340-24155917 GCF_001406875.1 Solanum pennellii
AACTAGGGTTTACGTGTTCCCCACAGGTTCATAACTTGCTAATTCTAACTATAACAATTCTTTCCTAGTGTCTTGCATGCAAAGGGATAAGCTATGTATTTCTAAATCCTTGGTCCGGCATCTAGAAAATCTCACTCCGCACCTTGGTCCGGCTACGTGTGTTGCTATCCTAACCCTTATCCTTACCTCATATTAAGCATCGTATTCGATATTTGACTAAGTTATTACTTTGTACCAATCAATACTAACTATTAGATAGTATACACTAAATCTATGTTAATAATTCTTTTCCTATTATCTACCTCCTTGGTCCGGCAAGTAGCATTAAGGCGAGTTCTAACGTTGGCCATCCGTTAAAAAGACTTCTAAGCGAAAGAATTATTAATACATGCAAGACACTATTCTCGAATTGTTATTTTAGTTAGGGTTTATCTCATTATTTGCCTATGGTTCCCACAACCTTAGTTATGGAGTTTAGTTATTCATGGCCATAAACACAATATTCAAATATATTAAATAAGAGTTCATGTACTTACTTCAATGAGAAAGAGTAAAATCCAAAAGTTTGCTGGATTAATCACCAAAAATAACTTGCAAGAATTCTCAAAGTAATCAATAATCTCACAAGAAGTCTAATGATTATCAAGAATCTCACAATACAATGTTTACCAATATGGAGTTTAACAGTCTAAGAGTCTAACTATCTGGTGTCTAACTAATATTACCGAGTCTAACCTCAAAAACGAGGTTTTTCGAAATATTTATAAAAAATAAAAACCTAATTAAACAAGGACTCTGTTTGCTGGAAATCTGCCAAAACGCGGCTGGGTCGACGGACCTCACGACGGATCGTCGTGGTCACAACGGATCGTCGTGGTCACGACGGACCGTCATGGACTCCGTCGTCCCATAGTTCTTCTGCTGCTCTCTTCATTCCCCTCGACGGCAAGTATGACGGACCGTCATAGGCAGAACGGTCCGTCGAGGGTCTTCGTTCCAAAACACTTCAAATCTTGGAATATGGGTACAGGGATCACTTCTCTGAACTTCATGACGAACCTGCAGGACAGACCGCCATAGACACGACGGACCGTCACAAGCTTCGTAACCCCGCACTTGGTCAGAGTTCCCCATCTTCCTTCAGCAGCTTCACCACGCTGCCACCTACAGACCGTCACAAGCACGACGGACCGTCATAAGCTCCGTAGGTGGTCTCTTCTGCATTTCTTCGCTCAAAATCTCCACATTCAGCTTTGGACAGATTTCCTGCAAAACAAAGAGAAACTTATATAAAAATTAGCACAAAAGGACTTTCGGACACACCAAACTTAAGGAAAAAGTATTAATTATACCGTGAAACTACGGTATATCAAGAGTTAGGGGATAAGACTGAGATTGATGATACTTTCCCCAATGAGCATGTATTGGCTGCCTCACAACACTTGATTCCATGTTTCACAGATTTTGTGAACTATCTGGCTAGCAATATTGTTCCATCGGACTTGTCCTTTCATCAAAGAAAAAAGTTCATGTACGATGTGAAGAAGTTCTTTTGGGATGAACCATACTTATATAGGAGCTCTGCCGATGGGCTTATTCGGTGTTGTGTGCTAGAAGTTGAGATGTTGAGTGTTTTAGAGGCATGCCATTCCTCACCCGTTTGTGGACATCATAATGGTATCTGAACCGCTCATTAGATATTACAATGTGGTTACTATTGGCCAACTATTCATCAAGATGCTCATGAGTTTGTCAAAGCATGTGATAGATGCCAAAGAGATGGCGGCATTTCAAGAAAGGAAGAGCTCCCTCTAAACCTCATTCTTGTGATTGAGTTATTTGATGTTTGGGGTATTGACTTTATGGGTCCTTTTGTGAGTTCTCATGGAATGAAGTATATTTTAGTAGCGGTTAATTATGTATATAAATGGGCGGAAGCTATCGCCCTCGCAAACAATGAACAGAAGAGTGTCACTGCGTTCTTGAAAAAGAATATATTCTCTCGATTTGGTACCCCAAGGGCAATAATTAGTGATGGGGGATCCCACTTTTGCAACAAATTGTTCAAGGGATTATTTCAGAAATATGGGGTTCTTCATAATGTGGCCACTCCTTACCATCCTCAAACTAGTGGGCAAGTTGAAGTGTCAAATAGGAAGATCAAATAGATATTGTCAAAAACAGTGAACGCTAGTAGAACGGATTGGTCAAGGAGGCTTGATGATGCTCTTTGGGCCTACCGGACAGCGTATAAGACTCCCATATGTATGTCCCCATACCAACTTTTATATGGGAAAGCTTGTCATCTTCCAGTTGAATTAGAGCATAAAGCCATGTGGGCTATGAAGAAGTTGAAAATGGATTGGAACGAAGCTGCAGAACAACGGTTAACTGGGTTGAATGAACTCGATGAATTTCGCCTGAAAGCTTATGTAAGCTCAGCCCTCTACAAAGAAAAAATGAAGAAGTACCATGACCTAAAAATTGAAACACGAGAGTTTATGGTTGGGGATTTGGTGCTTTTGTACAATTCTAGGTTGCGCTTGTTTCCGGGAAAGCTCAAGTCCAAATGGGCTGGCCCTTACTTGATTACCCAACTATTCCCTCATGGAGAAGTTGAGTTGGAAACCAAGGAGGGTGTGCGGTTTAAAGTTAATGGACAACGAATAAAAATCTATTTCGAGCATGCTGAGTCGGCGAATGAAGTGATCGAGGTATATCATCTTGATGAAGTCTGAGTAATCAAGTGTCTTCAGTCGTGCCGCGATGTTAAATCCGGCGCTGGTTGGGAGGAATTCCAATACGTATCCTCTAACCCAACTATAGTTTTATTTCTAGTAATGGTAGCATTTTCTACTAATGGGTTTTAAATTTGCAGGTAGCACATAACCAGGAAATTCTACAGCAAATCACTCCGCCACATTCACTGACGGATACATCGATGGACCGTCACGCTTGTGATGGACCATCGCATGAATCCGTCGTGCCAGGTACGTTTTTCATTTATTTTTAAAATTAGGGCATCCGCGACGGAAACCATGACGGACCGTCGCATCTGTGACGAACCGTTTTCGGGGACTCATTGCGTCATTAACCAGCAACCTGACCCGACCCGGATGGAGAATTTTAAAAGTTTTCAACCTTTTAAACTCCCCACCCCTTCATTTAAACAGTTTTTTCCCTCTTTCTCCCATTTCCTCCATTTTGAACTTCCTGCCTTTCTCATCCTCTTCTCTATCAACTGATCCACATCATTTCCCCAAATCCCCAAATCCCAAAATATCCTTTCTACTGGTCGGAGTCTGCTGCTGTGTTTCTACTCTTGATAGTTGAGTGCCTCACTTGCTTGTTTTTATCCTCTTCTCAGGTATGTGTCTCTGATCTGTACCCATTTACACTGCATTTTTGTTTTTCAATTACTATTGGCCTATTTCTTTTTGGTGGGTCTTTGCTCTTTTATCCAATTTTGTCTGACCTAGGTTGAGATTCCCTCGAATTGACTTGTTAAAACTCGAAAAATTGGTGTTTTAGTATTGCTAGTTTGCTAGGTATTTGGGTTAGAAACATATAGGTTATATATCAAGTATTCCGTTTGAGTCACAGGGGATGATTGTGGCATCCTCAGTTCTGTCATTGAATGACAAAACAAGACCCCGACGACGAACCGTCGTACCCATGATGGACTGTCGTAGGGTCTGTCCCAATACCCCACTATTCATTTTCTCTAAGTGTCTACCAATGGACATATGCGATGGACCGTCGTTCCCACGACGGTCCGTCCTGCACAACCGTTATGGTTGTCAGAGACCCTATTCCTAAGGATCTCCAAATTTTTCTAAGTGTCCTCTGATGGAAATCTATGACGGACCGTCGTACCCACGATGGTCCGTCCTGCACAATGGTCATGGTTGTCAGAGACCCTTGTCCTAAGGGTCTCCATTTTTTTTAAGTGTCCACTAACGGACATCTACGACGGACCGTCGTACACTCGATGGTCTGTCCTGCACAACCGTCATGACGGTCAGAGACCCCTCTCCTAAGGGTCTCCATACTTTTTCTAAGTGCCCCACGACGGACATCGACGATGGACCGTCATTATCACGACGGTCCGTCCTGCTTATCCATCATAACTGTCCGAGTCCTTCTGAGGGTCTCCAAATAAACATTGTTGAAGTAAGACATGACGGACCCCATGACGTTCCGTCATACTCACGACGGGCCGTCACCTGGTCTGTCGTGTTTCACTGCTACTACAGAGATGTCATTACAACTTTGCTCTTATGTGTATTGTCTCGTTTTTGCTTGTCTTGTTTGCTCCTTCTAGTACTAATAATGATTCTTTACAGGTACTATCTCTAATGGCACTGAAACAAGATCGAGTTTACGCACGTAGGCGTTCAAAGTCTGTCGCCCCGTCTGCCCGACTGGTTATAGGCTTTGTTGATGATCATGATCCCGAGTACGTGCCCCCAGGCACTGCAACTCTAGCACGAGCTGCACGTGCAACCAGAGCTATGCCCAAAAAGGTGGCGTCCGGCATAGTCACTGCCTCCCAGTCTGATGAGGAGCGCACACTGACCGTCACACCTTCTGGGTAAGTGATATACCGTGGTTTCACGGTATTATTAATACTTTTTCCTTAAGTTTAGTGTGTCCAAAAGCCTTTTTTGTGCTAATTTTTATATAAGTTTCTCCTTATTTGCAGGAAATCTGTCCAAAGATGAATGCGGAGGTTTTTGAGCGAAGAAATGCAGAAGAGACCACCTACGGAGCTTGTGATGGTCCGTCATGCTTGTGACAGTCCGTAGGTGGAAGCGTAGTGCAGCTGCTGAAGGAAGATGGGGAAGTCTGACCAAGTGTGGGGTTACGGAAAGCGTGACAGACCGTCGTAGCCATGATGGTCCGTCCTGCAGGTTCGTCATGAAGATCAGAGAAGTAGCCCCAGTACCCATATTCCAAGAGTTCAAGTGTTCTGGAACGGAGACCCTCGATGGACCGTTGTGCTCGTAACGTTCCGTCATACCTGCCGTCGAGGATAATGAAGAGAGCAGCCGAAGAAAATTGCACAAGTATGGGTCGACGGAATCCATGACGGCCCGTCGTGACCACGACGATCCGTCGCGAGGTCCGTTGACCTAGCCGCGTTTTGTCATATTTCCAGCAAAAAGAGTCCTTGTTTAATTAGGTTTTTATTTTCTATAAATAGTTCGAAAAACCTCGTTTTTGAGGTTGGACTCTTTATTATTAGGTCAGACTCTGGGCCATTGTTAGACTTTTGAATATTGTGAGACTATTGATTATTTTATAGACTCTTTGAGAGATTATTGATTATCTTGAGACTTTTATCATTGATTGGTGGTGACTTTTGCTAATTAATCATGTGAACTTTCGGATTTTACTCTTTCTCATTGAAGTAAGTACATGAATTCTTATAGCATATATTTGAATATTGTGATTATGACTATGGGTAACTAAACTCCATAACTAGGGTTGTGGGAACCATAGGCAAATAATGAGGTAAAACCTAACTAAAATAACAATTCTAGAATAGTGTCTTGCATGTATTGATAATTCTTT
>NC_028646.1:24158637-24163699 GCF_001406875.1 Solanum pennellii
GTTCGATGCTAGTGATGAGCACATTAAAGAGTTAAGGTGTGATTTAGCAGGTATTGGGAAAAAAGTTGATACACATGCAATATCGATTAAGCAAATCGAGTTTTAAATGGCCCAATTATCTGCGACTGTGAACACACGGCAACCGGGCACTCTTCCTAGCAACACTGTCCAAAATCCGAAAAATGTTGCACACTGTATGGCAATCACTACTCGTGGTGGTAAGCAAACCATTGACCCACCTATGCCGTCTAATGAGGAAAAGGTGAGAAATAATGATGATAAGGTGGTTAAGGGTAGTGGTGAAGCAGAAGAGAGCACAGGAAAAGATGCAGAAGTCCCTATGAAAGTAATTTTCCCATGCCTAGACCACCACCACCCTTCCCTCAGAGATTAGTGAAAAAGACTGAGGATGGTAAATATCGGCGTTTTATAACAATGCTGAAGCAGCTTTCTATCAATGTCCCTTTGGTAGAAGCTCTAGAACAAATGCCCGGTTATGCCAAGTTTATGAAAGATCTGGTTACAAAGAAAAGATTGGTCACCTTCGAGGATGATGATAGACTGCAGCATTGTAGTCCTATTGCTACAAGATCTCTCGTACAAAAGAAAGAAGATCCGGGTGCGTTCACTATTCCTTGTACAGTCGGGTCATTACATTTTGCGAAAGCATTATGTGATCTAGGGGCAAGCATAAATCTCATGCCCCTCTAGATTTACAAGAAGTTGGGTTTGGGTTACCCAAAACCCACTGCGATGCGGCTACTGATGGCTGATCGAACAGTGAAAAGGCCTATAGGGATACTCCATGATGTGCTAGTAAAAGTGGAGTCATTCATATTTCCGGCAGATTTTGTTATTCTTTATTGTGAAGTCGATTTTGAAGTGCCTATTATTCTTGGGAGGCCATTCCTTGCTACAGGTAGAGCCTTAGTTGATATGGAAAAGGGGCAGATGAAATTTCAGTTGAACAATGAAGAAGCAACCTTCAACGTGTGTAGGACCATGAGGCAGAGTGGTGAGCTTCAATCGGTATCCGTCATATCCCACAAAGAAAATATGAAGAAGGAGAATGAACAAAAAAGTGCAAAACAAGAGTTTATGGTTGGGGATTTGGTGCTTTTAGACAGATATGGGTTGCCTTGTCTTCCGGGCAAGCTCAAGTCTAAACGGACTGGCCCTTACTTGATCACCCAAGTATTCCCTCATGGAGAAGTTGAGTTAAAAACCAAGGAGGAAGTGCGGTTTAAGGTGAATAGAGAACGAATAAAACCCTATTTTGGGCATACTGCATCGGTGAATGAAATGATAAAGGCATACCATCTTGATGAAGGCTGAGTAATCAAGTGTCCTCAGTCGTGCCGCGACGTTAAATCAGGCGCTTATTGGGAGGCAACCCAATACTTATAGTTTTTATTTCTAGTAATGGTAGCATTTTCTACTAATGGGTTTAAATTTGCAGGCACAATACCAGGAAATTCTGCAGAAAATTACTCTGCAGCAGTCACTGACGGATACAGCGACGGACCGTGTCAACTGTGACGGACCGTCGCATGAATCTGTCGTGCCAGGTACGTCTTTGTGTTATTTTCAAACTAGGGCACACGCGACGGAACCAACGACGAACCGTCAAAAATGAGACGGACCGTCGTCGTGGAATCGTCGCGTCATTAATGAGGGGTACCTGACCCGACCCGGCTGGGGGTTTTAAAAAAAAAATTCAACATTTAAAACCCCCAACCCTTCATTTCACCCCATTCCTTCACTCTTCCTCCTATTTCCCTCCCTTTTCAACTTCCAAAATCATCTCCCTCTTCAACCGATCATTTTCCCCAAATTCTCCAAAGTCCTAAAAGTCCTCATCTACTAGTCGGAGCTGCTGCTGTGGGTGTCTTCTTGATCACCAAGTACCTTTTCCCTCTTGTTTTTCTCAAATTCTCAGGTATGTGTCTCTAATTTCTACTCATTTATGTTGCATTTTTGGTTATCAATTAGTAGTAGTCAAGTTCTTCTTGATATGTTCATTCTTTATCAAATTTTATCTGACCTAGGTTAACAAATATTCCCGAAATTGCCATGTTAAAACCCTAGAAATAAGTGCCTTAGCATTGCTAGTTTACTAGGTATTTGGGTTAGACAAATGTAGGTCAAAACACTACCAATTAGATTTGGGTCATAGGGGATGAATGGGGCATCTCCAGTTCTATCACTGAGTTACAGAACGAGACCCCAATGACGGACCGTCGTATTCACGACGGACTGTCAGTGAGTCCGTTCCAACCGCCCTAACACTCCATTGTCCAATTTTTCTCCAAGTGTCCACCAACAGCCACATGCGACGGACCGTTGTTCCCGCGACGGTCCGTCCTGCACAACCGTTCTGGTTGTCAGAGACCCTATTCCTAAGGGTCTCTCACTTTTTCTAAGTGTCCTTCAACGGACACATGCGACGGATCGTCATACCTACGACGGTCCGTCCTGCACAATCGTTCTGGTTGTCAGAGACCTTTTTCCTAAGGGTCTCTCTCTATTTTTCTAAGTGTCCTCAAACGGACAATTACGACGGATCGTCATACCTTCGACGATCCGTCCTGCATGACCGTCGTGACGGTCAGAGACCCCTCTTCTAGGGTCTCCATATTTCTTTTAAGTGTCCTCTGACGGACACCGACGACGGACCGTCGTACCTGTGACGGTCCGTCCTGCACATACCGTCATACTTATCAGAGACTCTCCTTCAGGGTTCTCTATATAAATATACCCTAAGTAAGACACGACGGACCCCATGACGGTCCGTCGTACTCACGACGAACCGTCACCTTTTCCGTTGTGTTTCACTGTTACTATAGAAATGTCATTTTATTTTTTTTTTTTATTTTGTGTGGTTTTGCTTGTCTTGTTTGCTCGTTCTAGTACTAATATTGATCCTTTAGAGGTATTATCTACTATGGCACCAAAACAAGATCGAGTCTATGCATGCGGGCGATCGAAGTCTGTCGTCCCGTCTGCCCGCCTGGTCATTGGCTCTGATGATGAGCGTGACCCCGAGTACGTGCCCCCAGGAACATCCACCCCATCCCGTGCTGCACGTGCTGCCAGAGCCACACCCAAAAAGGTGGCGTCCGGCATAGTCACTGCCTCCCAGTCTGATGAGGAGCGCCACTGACCGACACACATTCTGGGTCAGCCACTAATGAAGAAGGAGCGTCTGGCTCCTTAGGAGTTTCGTGGTCGGAGGAAGCCTCCGGATCTGCTAAGGTTCCCGCACCCGCCACCGCTGCAGCGTTGGCCTCGTCTGATGAGGCTGATAGTTCAGAATCCACACCCGGTTCACCAGCTCATGCTCTCACCCCGGTTACTGACCAGCCCAACCGGTGGTGTGTCGACGGGCAGTTTCAAGTCTATTCCGATGCAAAGTTCCTGAATGACAAAGGAGTTATGACTCGGTCACTTACATTGGAGCGGCGGGTCCTTACAGGAAGTCTCCCGACGATGCCTGAGATCCACAATCTCTTCACCAGACATCGACTGGAGTGGAAAGCACGTCCGTTGGGACGTTATAGTGAAGAGCTGGTCCGAGAGTTCTACGCATCCTACGTAGCGACTCTCCAATCACATATTGATAGGCAGGCTGCCCCCGCCAAACAGGCCCCACTGGAGCAGGTCCGAGTACGTGGCGTCCGGTTAATATCTCCCTGCCTGCTATCCGCCGGTTTCTATACGGCGAGAATGTTGATGCTAATCGGACCCCTCTCACTGCCGAGTTTGACTACCGATGGCAGATTGTCAAAGATGGCCAATTTCTGCGTGAGCCATCGCTGAGAGAGACCACAAAGAGGTGGATGGCCCTGTACTTGTCCGTTGATGGAGAGGGTGCCGACTAGGTGACTGAGCCGAAGGGGTCCATCAAGAAGGCCAACCTGACTTTCACAGGCGGTCATGCACGAGAGGGCATTTAAAGTCACACCTACATACCCTTTCCCGTGCATGATATTTTCTCTATGCAGGTCTGCCGGTGTGCCTATATGGCACGTTGATCAACTCAAGAACCCGCTGGGCACAGTTGATATCGGCCTCATCAGGGATGAGGCCAATGAGTTGGCTCCACGCAGAGGGCCCCGTCCAGAGTTGCCTCCTCTTGGTGACAATCTGGCTGAGACAGTAGCACAGACCCGCACGTCTACGCAGGCGGCTTCCACTGACAGTACCCCGGTTGAGTCTATCCCGGGTAGTAGCACTGCCCCGAGCTCCTCTCGCTCAGCCCCTTTTTCTACTCTGGTCCCGCTTGCTAGGGTCCAGAAATTAGAGGCACAGATGGCCACACTTCTGCATCACATCTAGCCTTGGATGCAGAAGTCTATTGCTGAGGCAGAAGAGCGCTTGGAGCGGAGAATGGTCCAGCACACAGAGCGGAAGATCGCTGAGGTTCATCAGCGCTTGGACGCTTTTGAGTTGCGAGTGCTAGCCCGACCAGCCCCTCCGGTGGATGTGTCGACCCTTCAGGCTGCGGTCGACAGTATTCGAGCAGATATTGATACGATCTTAGAGGCTAGGGTGCCTGAGTTTGAGGCCCCTTCTGCAGAGCCAGCTGAAGACACAGTGATGGCGGCCCTATTTGCCACTTCAGACATTCCACCACCTCCCCCTCGAGAGCATGCCAAGAGGCGTAGGGGTCGAGAGGAGGATGAGGCGCGAGCACGGAAGAAGGAGCGCCGTGAGATGGAGGCTGCGAGGAGAGCCTCGCTTGTTGAGGAGGAGGGGCGTCAGATGAGAGCACAAGAGTTAGCTGCTAGGGCTTCTAGCATCAGAACTGTGGAGATCGCGGGAGGCACTGCTGATAGTGCTGTTAATGCTGAGGACACCGCTGAGGGTATCAATATTACAGAGGTAGTGGGTTCTAGGGAACCGGACCCACCAGCTTGCTGATCGTCGGCGCTTTGCACCCCACGTTTGCTTCACCTACCACTCTAGAATTTGAATTTTTTTTATGCATTGGGGACAATTGCATGTCTTTTTGTTGGGGGTGGGGTAAATGGAAAGTGAGTGCTAGGGTGAAGTCTGAGTA
>NC_028646.1:24164943-24219344 GCF_001406875.1 Solanum pennellii
CGTAGTGCAGCTGCTGAAGGAAGATGGGGAAGTCTGACCAACTGTGGGGTTTCGGAAAGCGTGACGGACCTTCGTAGCCATGACGGTCCGTCCTGCAGGTTCGTCATGAAGATCAGAGAAGTAGCCCCAGTACCCATATTCCAAGAGTTCAAGTGTTTTGGAACGGAGACCCTCGACGGACCGTTGTGCTCGTAACGTTCCGTCATACCTGCCGTTGAGGGTAATGAAGAGAGTAGCCGAAGAAAATTGCACAAGTATGGGACGACGGAATCTATGACGGCCCGTCTTATTTGAGAAGTAAGTTTGAGCGTATCAGTAAGATACACAAGAAGAAGGAGCGTTTGGTTCCTTAAGTGTTTTGTGGTCGGAGGAAGCCTCTGGGTCCGCAGAAGTCTTTGCACCCGCCACGGCTGAACAGTCTGCCTCGTCTGATGAGGCTGATTGTCCTGATTCCACTCCAGACTCACCGACTGGAGTTTCCGCCTCGGTTGCCGACCAGCCCAACTGGTTGTGTGTCGACGGGCAATACCAAGTGTATTCAGACGCCAAGCTTCTAAATGATAAAAGCGTCATGACACAGACCCTTACACTGGAGAGGCAGGTCCTTATGGGAAGTCACCCCACCATGCCAGATATCCACACTCTCTTCACCAGACACCGGCTAGAGTGGACTGCTCGTTCTTTGGGCTGCTACAGTGAGGAGTTGGTCTGAGATTTTTACGCCTCTTATGTGGCTACTCTCCGATCACAGATCGATAGGCGGGCTACCCCCGGAAAATAGGCCCCACTTGATCACGTCAGAGTACGCGGCATACAGGTCGACATCTCCATGCCAGCCATCCGCCGGTATCTGTACGGCGAGGATTTTGATACCACCAGGGCCCCTCTCACTATCGAGTTCGACTACTAGTGGAAAATTGTTAAAGAGGGTCGATTCTTGCGTGAGCCATCACTGAGAGAGACCACCAAAAGGTGGATGGCCCAGCACTTATCTATTGATAGAGAGGCTGCCCACTGGGTAATGGAGCCGAATGGAGCCATCAGGAAGGCTAACTTGATATTCACGGCTAAGTTTCTATGGTTGATTGTCGGCCACTGCCTCTCCCCCACGGCTGCAGATAATATAGTTACATGGGATCGCGCAGTTCTGATGGCAGCGTTGATGGCCGGGTTAGGGGTTGACTTCGCTTGGCTTCTTCAGGCAGTCATGCACGAGAGGGCTTTCAAGGTCACCACTATTTACCCTTTTCCGTGCATGGTATTTTCATTATGCAGGTCCGCAGGTGTGCCCATCTAGCACAATGATCAGCTCAAGACTCCGCAGGGCAATGTTGATATCGGCCTCATCAAGGATGAGGCCTATGAGTTGGCTCCACGCAGAGGGCCCCGTCCAGAGGTGCCTCCACTTGGTGAGAATCTGGCTGATACTGCAGCGCATGCTCGAACAGCTACATAGGCTACTTCAGCACCCACTGACACGACCCCGATCGAGTCTATCCCGGGTAGTAGCACTACCCTAAGCTACTCTCACTCAGCCCCTTCCCCCGGTCTGGTCCCGCTTGATAGGGTCCAGAAACTAGAGGCTCAGATGGCCACACTTCTGCATCACATACAGCCTTTGATGCAGAGGTCTATTGCTGAGGCGGAGGAGCGCTTGGAGCGTAAGATGGCATAGCACACAGAGAGGAAGATCGCGGAGGTTCATCAGCGCTTAGACGCTTTTGAGTTGCGGGTGCTAGCCTGGCCAGCCCCTCTGATGGACGTGTCGACCCTTCACGCTACGGTTTAGAGTTTGCGAGTAGATCTTGATATGATCCTAGAGGCTAGGGTGCCTGAGTCTGAGGCCCCTTCTACAGAGCCTGTTGAGGACACAGTGTTGGCTGCTTTATTCGCCACTTCTGATATTCCACCACCTCCTCCTCGAAAGCATGCCAAGAGGTGCAGGGGTCGAGAGGAGGATGAGGCTAGGGCAAGGAAGAAGGAGCGCCGTGATATCGAGGCTGCGAGGAGAACCTCAATTGCTGATGAGGCGGCACGTAAGATTAGGGCTGTAGAGTCAGTTGCCGGGGCATCTAGCTCAAGAGATGTGGAGAAAGCGGGCAGCACAATTGATAGTGCGGTTGCTGATGAGGACACTACTGAGGGTGTCCATACTACAGAGGTAGTGGGTTCCGGGGAACCGGACCTACCAGCTTGCTGATCGCCGGCGCTTTGCGCCTCAGGTTTGCTTCACCTTCCACTCTCGTATTTCTGTTTTTTATGCATTGGGGACAATTGAATATCTTTTTGTTGGGGGTGGGGTAAATTGAAAGTGAGTGCTAGGGTGAAGTCTGAGTAGCCCAATTCACCATCCACTTTTGGGGTTTACTTGCCTGTGTTCTTTTTTCCCAAAAAGACTGATTACTTTTATTGTTTAACCGGCATGTTATATCTTGTGTTCATAGTATAACTGTGAAGCATGATGTCTAAAACAAATATGATATCCCGATATGAAAATGATGCATGACTAGGCATAGTAATTGATAATTGTGTGGATCTAAATATGACTTAGAGATACACTACTGAATGACCTTGAATCTAAGACTCGAAACAGGTGTCTAATAATGGAGGAATGTAATGAATGTCAAGTGAGTGTGAGGAAAATTCGAAGGATCCACCATTGAGACTGAGCTAGAACTTGCCTGGTTAGTCTTGCTAAAAGTAAGCCAAAATGAACAATTAGGAAAGGATCATAGGCCTTTGTTCGAAATAGTCAATCTTGAGCCCCCCAAAAAAAACCAAAAAACCAAATGAAGTTAATCCCGTATTGATCCAAATGATTTGAGCCTAAACACAAATCTTTCTTTTTTACCCCAACAGATTTTCTCTGGGAACAATGTGTTGGCCCTGGTCCCTCCTTGGACATATGCTTCTCAGTTTATGCCAAAAGCATAAGTTGAGGGTCGCTAACGCAGAAAACAACCTTGTTGTGGACCTGACCCAACCGTGGGTATTGTTAACCTTTACTCATGGCAAAGTCATGAGTTGAGGGTGGCTGTTATAAGGAATACTCCGGAAAGTGGGGTTAAAAGAATGAAGAGAAAGAATGAACAAAACAGAAGTGACTAAAAAAAAAGAAAAGTCACTTACATATAAGGATAGGAAAGGGAAGACACCAACATAAAAAGAAAATTGAGAAATTGGGTGAAATAAAACAATAAAAAGGTGGTACGTTTAGACGATATATCAAGGAGGGAAACAAGTCACTAAAGTATACCTAAATATACCCTACCTGACCCTGAGCCTTTGTTACAAGCTAAGAAAGTCCTATCGTGATCCTAAGGGTTGTATAGCGAACTTAAAGCAGTGAAAATAAGGGCGAGCTTATGGCAATAGGTATGAATGAGTGTGAATTTGTTCTGAGAGTGATCCTTATACTCAAACTGAAATCATTGTGTGAAAAATGAGGATTTTGTTTTGAAGTGAGGACACTAGTTGCATTACCAGAAATATTAGCACCTCGGTGAGAAGTTGAAGAGGATAGGTGTTAGTGCATGGTGAGTCTGTGTCATGGTCTGATTCCACATAATTCAAGCCTAATAGTGATAGCATGCATAAATATGATGAGATTAATCGGGATTGATAGCCAAATGATTGCAAAGGATAAAACATGGATACTATTGTACAAAGATTGTGTATTGAGTCATAGTGCGTCGCTTGAGGACAAACAACGAATTTAAGTTGAGGGTGTTGATATACCGTGGTTTCACGGTATTATTTATACTTTTTCCTTAAGTTTAGTGTGTCCAAAAGCCTTTCTTGTGCTAATTTTTATATAAGTTTCTCCTTATTTGCAGGAAATCTGTCCAAAGATGAATGCGGAGGTTTTTGAGCGAAGAAATGCAGAAGAGACCACCTACGGAGCTTGTGACGGTCCTTCATGCTTGTGACGGTCCGTAGGTGGCAGCGTAGTGCAGCTGCTGAAGGAAGATGGGGAAGTCTGACCAACTGTGGGGTTTCGGAAAGCGTGACGGACCTTCGTAGCCATGACGGTCCGTCCTGCAGGTTCGTCATGAAGATCAGAGAAGTAGCCCCAGTACCCATATTCCAAGAGTTCAAGTGTTTTGGAACGGAGACCCTCGACGGACCGTTGTGCTCGTAACGTTCCGTCATACCTGCCGTTGAGGGTAATGAAGAGAGTAGCCGAAGAAAATTGCACAAGTATGGGACGACGGAATCTATGACGGCCCGTCTTATTTGAGAAGTAAGTTTGAGCGTATCAGTAAGATACACAAGAAGAAGGAGCGTTTGGTTCCTTAAGTGTTTTGTGGTCGGAGGAAGCCTCTGGGTCCGCAGAAGTCTTTGCACCCGCCACGGCTGAACAGTCTGCCTCGTCTGATGAGGCTGATTGTCCTGATTCCACTCCAGACTCACCGACTGGAGTTTCCGCCTCGGTTGCCGACCAGCCCAACTGGTTGTGTGTCGACGGGCAATACCAAGTGTATTCAGACGCCAAGCTTCTAAATGATAAAAGCGTCATGACACAGACCCTTACACTGGAGAGGCAGGTCCTTATGGGAAGTCACCCCACCATGCCAGATATCCACACTCTCTTCACCAGACACCGGCTAGAGTGGACTGCTCGTTCTTTGGGCTGCTACAGTGAGGAGTTGGTCTGAGATTTTTACGCCTCTTATGTGGCTACTCTCCGATCACAGATCGATAGGCGGGCTACCCCCGGAAAATAGGCCCCACTTGATCACGTCAGAGTACGCGGCATACAGGTCGACTTCTCCATGCCAGCCATCCGCCGGTATCTGTACGGCGAGGATGTTGATACCACCAGGGGCCCTCTCACTATCGAGTTCGACTACTAGTGGAAAATTGTTAAAGAGGGTCGATTCTTGCGTGAGCCATCACTGAGAGAGACCACCAAAAGGTGGATGGCCCAGCACTTATCTATTGATAGAGAGGCTGCCCACTGGGTAATGGAGCCGAATGGAGCCATCAGGAAGGCTAACTTGATATTCACGGCTAAGTTTCTATGGTTGATTGTCGGCCACTGCCTCTCCCCCACGGCTGCAGATAATATAGTTACATGGGATCGCGCAGTTCTGATGGCAGCGTTGATGGCCGGGTTAGGGGTTGACTTCGCTTGGCTTCTTCAGGCAGTCATGCACGAGAGGGCTTTCAAGGTCACCACTATTTACCCTTTTCCGTGCATGGTATTTTCATTATGCAGGTCCGCAGGTGTGCCCATCAGGCACAATGATCAGCTCAAGACTCCGCAGGGCAATGTTGATATCGGCCTCATCAAGGATGAGGCCTATGAGTTGGCTCCACGCAGAGGGCCCCGTCCAGAGGTGCCTCCACTTGGTGAGAATCTGGCTGATACTGCAGCGCATGCTCGAACAGCTACATAGGCTACTTCAGCACCCACTGACACGACCCCGATCGAGTCTATCCCGGGTAGTAGCACTACCCTAAGCTACTCTCACTCAGCCCCTTCCCCCGGTCTGGTCCCGCTTGCTAGGGTCCAGAAACTAGAGGCTCAGATGGCCACACTTCTGCATCACATACAGCCTTTGATGCAGAGGTCTATTGCTGAGGCGGAGGAGCGCTTGGAGCGTAAGATGGCATAGCACACAGAGAGGAAGATCGCGGAGGTTCATCAGCGCTTAGACGCTTTTGAGTTGCGGGTGCTAGCCTGGCCAGCCCCTCTGATGGACGTGTCGACCCTTCACGCTACGGTTTAGAGTTTGCGAGTAGATCTTGATATTATCCTAGAGGCTAGGGTGCCTGAGTCTGAGGCCCCTTCTACAGAGCCTGTTGAGGACACAGTGTTGGCTGCTTTATTCGCCACTTCTGATATTCCACCACCTCCTCCTCGAAAGCATGCCAAGAGGTGCAGGGGTCGAGAGGAGGATGAGGCTAGGGCAAGGAAGAAGGAGCGCCGTGATATCGAGGCTGCGAGGAGAACCTCAATTGCTGATGAGGCGGCACGTAAGATTAGGGCTGTAGAGTCAGTTGCCGGGGCATCTAGCTCAAGAGATGTGGAGAAAGCGGGCAGCACAATTGATAGTGCGGTTGCTGATGAGGACACTACTGAGGGTGTCCATACTACAGAGGTAGTGGGTTCCGGGGAACCGGACCTACCAGCTTGCTGATCGCCGGCGCTTTGCGCCTCAGGTTTTCTTCACCTACCACTCTCGTATTTCTGTTTTTTTATGCATTAGGGACAATTGAATATCTTTTTGTTGGGGGTGGGGTAAATTGAAAGTGAGTGCTAGGGTGAAGTCTGAGTAGCCTAATTCACGATCCACTTTTGGGGTTTACTTGCCTGTGTTCTTTTTTCCCAAAAAGACTGATTACTTGTATTGTTTAACCGGTATCTTATATCTTGTGTTCATAGTATAACTCTGAAGCATGATGTCTAAAACAAATATGATATCCCGATATGAAAATGATGCATGACTAGGCATAGTAATTGATAATTGTGTGGATCTAAATATGACATAGAGATACACTACTGAATGACCTTGAATCTAAGACTCGAAACAGGTGTCTAATAATGGAGGAATGTAATGAATGTCAAGTGAGTGTGAGGAAAATTCGAAGGATCCACCATTGAGACTGAGCTAGAACTTGTCTGGTTAGTCTTGCTAAAAGTAAGCCAAAATGAACAATTAGGAAAGGATCATAGGCCTTTGTTCGAAATAGTCAATCTTGAGCCCCCCAAAAAAAACCAGAAAACCAAATGAAGTTAATCCCGTATTGATCCAAATGATTTGAGCCTAAAAACAAATCTTTCTTTTTTACCCCAACTGATTTTCTCTGGGAACAATGTGTTGGCCCTGGTCCCTCCTTGGACATATGCTTCTCAGTTTATGCCAAAAGCATAAGTTGAGGGTCGCTAACGCAGAAAACAACCTTGTTGTGGACCTGACCCAACTGTGGGTATTGTTAACCTTTACTCATGGCAAAGTCATGAGTTGAGGGTGGCTGTTATAAGGAATACTCCGGAAAGTGGGGTTGAAAGAATGAAGAGAAAGAATGAACAAAACAGAAGTGACTAAAAAAAAAAAGAAAAGTCACTTACATATAAGGATAAGAAAGGGAAGACACCAACATAAAAAGAAAATTGAGAAATTGGGTGAAATAAAACAATAAAAAGGTGGTACGTTTAGACGATATGTCAAGGAGGGAAACAAGTCACTAAAGTATACCTAAATATACCCTACCTGACCCTGAGCCTTTGTTACAAGCTAAGAAAGTCCTATCGTGATCCTAAGAGTTGTATGTCTAACTTAAAGCAGCGAAAATAAGCGCAAGCTTATGGCAATATGTATGAATGGGTTGTGATTTTGTTCTGAGAGTGAGTGTTGAAAAGTAATCCTTATACTCAAACTAAAAGCATTATGTGAAAAATGAGGATGTTGTTTTGAAGTGAGCACACTAGTTGCAATACCGGAAATATTAGCACCTCGGTGAGAAATTGAAGAGGATAGGTGTTAGTGCGTGGTGAGTCTGTGTCATGGTCCGGTTCCACATAATTCAAGCCTAATAGTGATAACATGCATAAATATGATGAGAATGATCGGGATTGATAGCCAAATGATTGCGAAAGCTTAAATATGGATACTCTTTTACAAAGATTTTGTAGTGAGTCATAGTGCATCGCTTGAGGACAAACAACAAATTTAAGTTGAGGGTGTTGATGTACCGTGGTTTCACGGTATTTTTAATGCTTTTTCCTTAAGTTTAATGTGTGTCCAAAAGCCTTTTTGTATTGATTTTTATGTAAGTTTCTCCTTATTTGTAGGAAATATATCCTAAGATGAACGCGGATGTTTTTGAGCGAGAAATGCAGAAGAAACCACCTACGGAGCTTATGACGGTCCGTCGAGTTTGTGACGGTCCGTAGGTGGCATCGTAGTGAGGAGAGAAGCTTCTGAAGGAAGATGGGGAAGTCTGACCTAGTGTGGGATTACGGAAGTCCTTGACGGACCTTCATAGCCACGACGGTCCGTCCTGCTGGTTCGTCGTAATGATCAGAGAGTAGTCCCAGTACCCAAATTCTAAGAAGTTAAAGTATTATGGAACATAGACCCTCGACGGATCGTCATGCTTTGAACGGTCCGTCATACTTGTTCGTTGACGGTAATAAAGAAAGCATCAGAAATATTTGTGATGTATGGGACGGCGGAGGCCATGACGTCCTGTCGTGACCACTAAGGCCCGTCACGAGGTCCGTCGACTCAGACGCATTTGGACAGATTTTCAGTAATTAGAATCCTTCTTTTATTAGGTTTTTGTTTTTATTATAAATAGTTCAAAAAAGCTCGTTTTTGGGGGTTAGACTTTTCGATAATTTTTAGTTCTCTTATTCAAGTATTGAAGAATTAATTTTAGTAATTGATACACTTTTTTTGGAATTGATATGTTGGTGTTTTTGTTGATTAATCAAGTGAATTTCTGGATTTTATTTTTTTCATCAAAGTAGGTGCATGAATTCTTATATTAAATGTATGAATTGTGTGATTATGACCATGGGTAACTAAACTCCATAACTAGGATTGTGGGAACCATGGGTCAATAATGAGGTCAAATCTATCTAAAATAGCAATTCTAGAATAGTGTCTTGCATGCATTGATAATATTTTTATTTAGAAGTCTTTTTAACGGATGGCCAATGTTAGAACTCGCCTTAATGCTACTTGCCGGACCAAGGAGGTAGATAATAGGAAAAGAATTATCAACATAGATGTAGTGTACACTATCAAATAGGCAAGTGTCGGCTGGTACCAGGTAATAACTTAGTCAAATATCGAATACAATGCTTAATATGAGGTAAAGGTAAGGGTAAGTATAACAACACACGTAGCCGGACCAAGGTGCGGAGTGAAATTTTCTAGATGCCGGACCAAGGATTTAAAGATACATAACTTATCACTTTACATGCTAGATACTAGGAAAGAATTGTTACAGTTAGAATTATCAAGTTAGGAACCTGTGGGGAACACTTAAGCCCTAGTTACTTTTATTAATTGATTAAGCTCCGAGATTTGAATCTGTTAGTTGTTTACTTTAATTTAGTTAATTATTTTCATTAATTTAGAAAAAAAACCCTGTTTTGTCTTTTGTTTTGTAGGGAAATAGTTGACTAAATAATAGTAATAATAGAATAAAGTTAAGTCTGAACTATTTTCCTCGTGGGATCGCTCCCAACCTCATTAGTTTAGTTCTTTACTTGATACGACCGCTTTACTTCTTATTTGAGAAGTAAGTTTGAGCATATCAGAGGACGTCTGTCAACACCTTGGCTATGCACCCTTTGGCCCTCACGGCCAGTCCGAACCATTTTTAAGGTCAAACAAGCAGAGAAGAGTGCATTCCACCCATTTCGATGATTTTTGTAAGCTATCGCACAACATTTTTTTGGTGATCCAGATTTTGACGTCAAAAATGTAAATTTTTTGTAAATGTCCTTCAAGAATTTGGTATGATGCCGGTTGGGCCTCACGGCCAGTCCGACCCATCTTCAAGGTCAAACGAGACCCGAAGAGTGCATACCCCAATTTCAACGATTTTCTTGTGCTATAGCACACCTTTTTTTGGTGATCAAGATTGCGAGGTCAAAAATGCTGAAATTTTTTGTAAACATCCGTCTAGACCTTGTCAATGCATCGGGTTTGACCTCACGGCCAGTCCAACGCATATTCAAGGTCAAATGAGACCTGAAGCGCACATACCCGTTATTTCGACGATTTTCATGTGCGATAGCACACCTTTTTTAGGTGATCCGGATAGTGACATCAAAACTGCTAAAAATTTTTGTAAACATTTGTCAAGACCTTGGCAATTTATCCGGTTGGCTCTCACAGCCAGTCCTACGCATATTAAAGGTCAAATAAGCCCTGAAGCGCGAATACCCCTTATTTCAACAATTTTTATGTGCTATAGCACACCTTTTTTTTTGGTGATCCGGATTGCGACTTCAAAAATGATGAATTTTTTTTTAAAATGTCTGTCAAAACCTTGACAATGCAGCCAGTTGTCCCTCACGTCCAATCCGATGCATATTCAAGGTCAAACAAGGCCCGAAGCGCACATACCCCCCATTTTGATGATATTCGTGTGCTATAGAACACCACTTTTTTGGTGATCCGGATTCCGACGTCAAAAATGCCGAAGTGTTTTGTAGACGTCCGTCAAGACCTTGTCTGTGCAGAGGGTTGACAGAAGGTTGACTCTCACGGGCAGTCCAACCTGTTTTAAAAGTCAAACAAGCCCCGAAGCGCGCATACCCCCATTTTCAATGATTTTCCTATGCTACAATACACATTTTACTGGTAATTGGGATTTCGACGTTAAAAAAATCCGAAATATTTTGTGGACGTCCGTCAAGACCTTGACTATGCAGCCATTGGCCTTCATGGACCTCACGGCGAGTCTGACCTGTTTTAAGGGTCAAACAAGTCCCAAGAGCGCATAACCCCTATTTTAACGATTTTCATGTACTATACCACACCAATATTTTTTGGTAAGCTGGATTTTGACGTCAAAATGCCAAAATTTTTTGTTGACGTCCGTCAAGACCTTGGCTATGCAGTCGTTTGACCCTCACAACTAGTCCAACCCATTTTTATGGTCAACGAGCCTCAAAGCACGTATTCCCCTCATTTCAACGATTTTCATAAGCTATAGCACACCATTTTTTGGTGATCCGTATTTCGACGTCAAAAATGCCAAAAAGTTTTTTGGATGTCAGTCAAGACCTTGGCTATGCTTCCAGTTGGTCGTATCGACCAGTATGACCCGTTTTCAAGGTTCAATGGGCCTCGAAGCGCGCAAACTCCCCATTTTTATAATTTTTGTGTGCTAAGAACACAATTTTTTCGGTGATCCGGATTCCGACGTCAAAAATTCCAAAAGTTTTTGTGGACGTCCGTCAAGACCTAGGCTATGCATCTGGTTGGGCCTCACGGCCAGTCCGACCCGTTATCAAGGTCAATCAATTCTCGAAGCGTGCATACCCCCAATTTCGATAATTTTCGTGTGCTATAGAACACAATTTTTCAATGATTCGGATTTTGACTTTCAAAATGCAAAATTTTTTTTTGGTCGTCCTTCATGACTTTGGATATGCAGCCGGTGTGCTCTTAGAGCCAGTACAACACATTTTCAAGTTCAAAAATCCCTGAAGCGCCAGACCCCCCATTTCGATTATTTTTTGGTGTTCCTAATTTCGACGTAAAAAATGCCAAAATTTTTCGTAAATGTCCTTCAAGACTTTGGCTATGCATCTGTCTATCACTCATGCACAGTCTGACCCTTTTTCAAGGTCAATCGAGTCCCATAGCGCACATACCCACTATTTCGATAATTTTCCTATGCTATAACACACAATTTTTTTGGTGATCTATATTCCGACGTAAAAATGCCAAAATTTTTTGTGGACGTCTGTCAAGACCTTGTACATGCAGCCCGTTGTCCCTCACAGCTAGTCCAACTCGTTTTCAAGGTCAAACGAGCCCCGAAGCGCACATACCCTCCATTTTGATGATTTTCGTGTGCTATTGCGCACCATTTTTTAGGTTATCCGGATCCCGACGTTAAAAATGCCAAAACTTTTTGTGGATGTCCATAAAGACCTTTGTTATACAGCTAGTTGGTCCTCACAGCCAGTCCCACCGATTTTCAGGGTCAAACGAGCCCTTGAAGCGCATACCCCCCAATATAATGAATTCTGTGTGCTATAGCACACCATTATTTTGGCGATTCATATTTTGACGTCAAAAATGTAAAAAAAATTTGTAGACGTCCTTCTACACCTTGGGTTTGAAGCCGGTAGGCCCTAACGGCCAGTCTGACCCATTTTAAAGGTCAAACAAGCCCCGAAGCGCGCATACCCCCTATTTCATCGATTTTCGTGTGCTATAACACACCATTTTTTTGGTGATATGGATTACGACATCAAAATGCCAAAACTTTATGTGGACGTCTATTAACACCTTGCTATGCAGCAGGTTGGTCCTCACGGCAAGTATGACCCATTCTCAAGGTCAAACAGGCCTCCATGTGTGCATTCCCGCATTTCGACAATTTTCGTGTGCTATAGCGCGCCATTTTTTGGTGATATGGACTCCGACGTCAAAAAATGCCAAATGTTTTTGTGGACGTCCGTCAAGATCTTTGCTATGTAGCCAGTTGCACTTACGGCAAGTCCGACCCGTTTTAAAGGTCGAACAAGCCCCGACGCATGCATACCCCCCATTCAACAATTTTCGTGTGCTATAGCACCCTTTTTTTTGGTTATCCGGATTCCGACGTCAAAAATGCAAAAAACTTTTGTGGACATCCGATCAAGACCTTGGCTATGTATCATGTTGTCCCTCACGGCTAATCGGACTCATTTTCAAGTCTAAACGAGCCCTGAAGTGCGAATACCCCCCTATTCGATGATTTTCGTGTCCCATAGCTCACCAATTTTTTGTTGATCCGGATTCTGACGTCAAAAATGCCAAAAAAATTTGTGGACGTCCATAAAGAACTTGGGTATGCAGCCATTTGTCCCTCACGGCCAGTCCCACCAATTTTCAAGGTCAAATGAGGGCAGAAGCGCGCATAACCCCCATTTCGATTATTTTCATGTGCTATAGCACACCATTATTTTGGGCGATTCAGATTCTGATGTCAAAAATGTCAAAATTTATTGTATAAGTCCACCTATACCTTGGCTATGAAGCCGATTGGCCCTCACGTCCAGTCCGACCCATTTTCAAAGTCAAACGAGCCCCGGAGCGCGCACACCCCCATTTCAACATTTTTTTGGTGATCCGAATTTCGACGTCAAAAATGCCAAAAATATTTTTAAACATCCTTTAAGACTTGTCTATGCATCAGGATATCCCTCACGGCCAATCCGATCAGTTTTCAAGGTCAATCGAGCACCAAAGCGTGCATACCCCCTATTTCGATAATTTTTGTGTGCTATAACATACCATTTTTTTGGTGATCTAGATTCCGATGTTAAAATGCCAAAATTTTTTGTGGACGTTCATCAAGACCTTTCTATGCAGCCAATTGAACCTCATGGCCAGTCCGACCCATTTTCAAGGTCAAACGAGCCCTGAAGCATGCATACTCTCCATTTCACTGATTTTCGTGTGTTATAGCGCACCATTTTTTTGCTGATCCAAATTCTGACGTCAAAAATGCCAATTTTTTTTGTTGACGTCCGTCAAGACCATAGTTGTGCTTCCCGTTGGCCCTCACGGCAAGTTCTACCTATTTATAAGGTCAAACATGCCCCGAACTGCGCATACCTCCCATTTCGACAATTTTCGTGTGCTATAGCACACCATTTTTTTGGTGATCTAGACTCCAACGTCAAAAAATGTCAAAAGTTTTTGTTGACGTCCATAAAGATCTTTGCTATGCAGCTGGTTGGACCTCACGGCCAGTCCAACCCATTTTAAAGGTTGAACGAGCCCCGAATCACGCATACCCCCCATTTTGACGATTTTCGTGTGCTATAGCACACCGTTTTTTTGGTGATCCGGATTCCGACGTCAAAAATGCCAAAAAATTTTGTAGAGGTCTGGTGAATACCTTTGCTATGTATCTTGTCGTCCCACACGAACAATCACACACATTTTCAAGGTCAAACAAGCCCTGAAGCGCGAATACCCCCCACTTCGATGATTTTCCTGTGCCATAGCACACCAATTTTTTGGTGATCCGGATTCCAACGTAAAAAATTCCAATAATTTTTGTGGAAGTCCGTCAAGAAATTGTCTATGTATCCAGTTGTCCCTCATGGCCAGTCCCACCGATTTTCAAAGTCAAATGAGGCCTAAAGCGCGCATACCCCTCATTTCGATTATTTTCATTTGCTATAGCACACCATTATTTTGGGCGATTCAGATTCTGAAATAAAAAATGCCAAATTTTTTTGAAGAAGTCCACCTACACCTTGGCTATGAATCCGGTAGTCCCTCATAGCCAGTCCGACACATTATCACGGTCAAACTATCCCCGAAGCGTGCATACCCCCTTTTTCGATGATTTTCGTGTGCTATAGCAAACTTTTTTGGCGATGTGGATTTAGATGTCAGAAATGCCAAAAAAATTTGCGGACGTCCTTCATGACCTTGGCTATGCAGCGGATTGTCTCTCATGACCAGTCCGATCAATTTTAAAGTTTAAACAAGCCCCGAACCATGCATATTCTCCATTTCGACGATTTTCGTGTACTATAGCACACTGTTTTTTTGGTAATCATGATTCCGATGTAAAAAATGTTAAATTTTTTTGTAAACGTGCGTCAAGACCTTAGATATGCAGCCGTTTGGCCCTCACGGCATGTCCAACCCATATTCAAGGTCAAACGAGGCCCGAAGCGCGCATAACTCCCATTTAGATGATTTTCGTGTGCTCTAGCACACATTTTTTTTTGGTGATCCTGATTTCGTCTTCTAAAATTCAAAAGTGTTTTGTAGACATCGGTCAGTACCTTGATTATGCAGCTGGCTGGCCATCACGTCCATTTTGACCCATTTTCAAGTTCAACGAGCTGCGAAGCGTGCATTCCCCCAATTTTGATGATTTTCGTGTGTTGTAGGACACAAATTTTTTATTTATCCAGATTCCGACGTCAAAATGCAAAAATTTTTGTGGACGTCCGTCAAGACCTTGGCTATGCATCCGGTTGACCCTCATAGCAAGTCCGACCTATTTTTTAGGTCAAACAAGCTTTCCAAAATACGCACACAATTTTTTTGGTGATCCATATTTTAATATAAAAAATGCAAAACCTGTCCGTCCGTCAATACCTTGGATATGCAGCCTGTTGGCCTTCACAGTAGTCCTACTGATTTTCATTGTCAAACGAGACCTGAAGAACCATACCCCACATTTTGACGATTTTCATGTGGTTTAGAGCACTAATTTATTGGTGATCCAAATTTCAATGTTAAAATTGCCAATTTTTTTGTGGACGATCGTTATGACCTTGTCTATTCAAACGGTTGGCCCCATTTTCAAGGTCAAACGAGCCCCAAATCGCACATACCCCCCTTATCGACGATTTTTGTGTGCTATGGCACACCATGTTTTTGGTGATATGGATTCCAACGTCAAAAATGCCAAAAAATTTTGTAGTAGTCCCTCAATACCTTTTCTATGGAGACGGTTGTCCCTCACGGACAGTCCGTCCCATTTTCAAAGTCAAACGAGCCCGGAAGCGCACATACCCCCATTTTCGATAATTTTTGTGTGCTATAGCACACCTTTTTCTAGTAATCCGGAATTCGACGTCAAAAAATGTTGAAACCTTTTATGGAAATCCGTCAAGACCTTGTCTATGCATTCGTTTGTCCCTCACAGCCAATCCGGCCCATTTTAAGGTCGAACGAGCCTCGAAGCATGCATCCCCCGATTTCGACGATTTTAACTTGCTATAGCACATCATTTTTTAGTGATCCGGTTTTCGACGTCAAAAATGCAAAAATACATTATTAACGTCCTTCAAGACTTTTTCTATGCATGAGGTTGGCCCTCACGGCCAGTAAGACCCATTTTCAAGGTCAAACAAATCCCAAAGTGCGCATACCCTCTATTTCGATGATTTTCATGTGTTGTAACACACCATTTTTTGGTGATCTGGATTTCGACGTCAAAATGCCAATTTTATTTTGTGGACGTCTGTCAAGACCTTAGCTATGTAGCACGTTGGTCCACACGGCCAGTATGACGCGGTTTTAAGGTCAAACGGGACTTGATACGTGCATTCCCCCATTTTGACAATTTTCGTGTGCTATAGCACACAATTTTTTTGGTGATCCGGGTTTCGATGTTAAAAATACCGAAATGTTTTGTGGACGTACGTCAAGACCTTGACTATGCAGACGATTGGCCCTCACGGCCAATATGACCCATTTTAAAGGTCAAACGGTCCTCGAAACGCGCATTCCCCCAATTGCAATGATTTTCGTGTGCTATAGCATAGAATTTTTTCAGTGATCCGGATTCTAACGTCCGAAATGCCGAAATTTTTTTTGGATGTCCTTCTAGACTTTGGCTATGCATCCGGTTGGCCCTCCCAGCCAGTCTTACCCATTTTAAGGTCAAATGAGCCTCGAAGCACGCATCCCCCCATTTCGATGTTTTTTTGTCTACTATAGCACACCATTTTTTTGGTGATCCGCATTTTGACATAAGAATGCCGAAAATCTTTGTTTACACCCTTCAAGACTTTGTCTATGCAGTCAGTTGGCTCTCACATCCATTCCGATCCATTTTAAAGGTCAGACAAACCCCAAAGCGCGCATAACCCCTATTTCGACGATTTTCGTGTCCTATAACAAACCATTTTTTGGTGATATGGATTCCGATGTTAAAATGTTAAATATTTTTGTGGACGTCCATCAAGACCTTAGCTATGCGGTCGGTTGGTCCTCATGGCCAGTATGACCCGTTATCAAGGTCAAAAATGCCTCGATACTTGCATTCCCCCCATTTCAATGATTTTCGGGTGCTATAGCACACAATTTTTCGGTGATCCAGATTCCGACGTTGAAAATGCCGAAAATTTTTGTGTACATCCGTCAAGTCCTTGACTATGCAGCCGGTTGGCCCTCACGGCCAGTATGACCCGTTTTAAAGGTCAAACGGGCCTCATAGCGCGCATTGCCCCCATTTCGACGATTTTCGTGTGCTATAGCACACAATTTTTTCAGTGATCCAGATTTTAACGTCCAAAATGCTGAAATGTTTTTTGGATATCCTTCAAGACATTGGCTATGCAGCCAGTTGGCCCTCACGTCCATTCCGACCCATTTTCAAGGTCAATCAATCCCGAAGCACGCATTGCCCCTATTTCAATGATTTTTGTGTGATAGCACAACATTTTTTTGGCGATTCAGATTCCGACGTCAAAAAATGCTGAAAGTTTTTTTTGGACGTCTGTCAAGTCCTTGTCTATGCAGTCGGTTGTCCCTCACGGAATGTCTGACCCATTTTCATGGTCAAACGAGGCCCGAAGCGTGCATACCCCCCATTTTGATGATTTTTTTATTTGCTATAGCACGACTATTTTTTGGTGATCCGGATTACTACATCAAAAATGCCGAAAATTTTTCTGGACGTCCTTCAAGACTTTGAATATGCAGTTGGTTGGACCTCACGGCAAGTCCGACCAGTTTTAAAGTTTAAACAAGCCACGCAGCGCGCATACCCCTCTTTCGTCAATTTCCGTGTGCTATAACACAATATTTTTTTGGTGATCTGGATTTCGATGTTAAAATGCCGAAATATTTTGTGGACGTACGTCAAAACCTTGGCTATGTAGCCGTTTGTCCCTCACGGCTAGTCCGACCCATTTTTAAGATCAAACAAGTCTCGAAGCGTTCATTCCCCTAATTTCGGCGATTTTCGATAGCACAACATTTTTTTGGAGATCCGGATTCCAACGTCAAAAATGGTGAAATGTTTTGTGGATGTCCGTCAAGACCTTGGCTATGCAGCCGGTTGGTCCTCACGGCTAGTATGACCAATTTTCAAGGTCAAACGGGCCTCGAAGCGCGCATATCCCCAATTTAGATGATTTTCTGTGCTATAGCACACAATTTTTTTGGTGATACGGATTCTGATGTAAAAAATACCAAATGTTAATGTGGACGTTCGTTAAGACCTTGTCTATGCATCCAATTGGCCCTCACGGCCAATCCGACCCATTATTAAGGTCAAACGAGCGCCGAAGAGCACTTCCCCCACATTTCAATGATTTTCGTTTGCTATAGCACACCATTTTTTGTGATCCAGATTTCGACATCAAAAATGCCAAATTTTTTTGTGGACATCCATCAAGACATTTGCTATGCATCCTGTTGGCCCTCACTGCCACTCCTACCCAATATGCACATACCCCCCCCCCATATCGACGATTTTCGTGTGCTTAAGCACACTATTTTTTTTTGATCCGGATTCCGACGTCCAAAATGCTGAAGTTTTTTGTAAATATCTGTCAAGATCTTAGCTTTTTATCCAGTTGTCCATCATGGCCGGTCCGACCCATATTCAAGGACAAACGAGACCCGAAGCGTGCATGCCCCCATTTCGACGATTTTCGTGTGCTATAGCACACCACGCATACCCCCATTTCAATGATTTTCGTGTGCTATAGCACATCATTTATTTGGTGATCCAGATTCCGTCATAAAAAAATGCCAAAGTTTTTTGTGGACGTCCGTCAAGACCTTGTTTATGCAGCCGGTTGTCCCTCAAGGACAGTACGACCCATTTTTAAGGTCAAACGAACGCTGAAGCACACTCCCCCCCCCCTATTTCGACAATTTTCCTGTGCTATAGCATTACATGTTTTTGGTGATCTGGATTTCGATGTCAAAAATGCCAAATTTTTTGAAAACATCCTTCAAGACTTTGCCTTTGATACCGGTTGGACCTCACGGCCACTCTGACCCATTTTCAAGGTCAAACAAGCCCCGAAGCACGCATACCCCCTATTTGGACGATTATCATGTGCTATAACACACCATTTTTTGGTGATCCGGATTTCGACATCAAAAATGCAAAATTTTTTGTAAACCTCCTTCAAGAACCTGTCTATGCAGTCGGTTGAGAGTCACAGCTAGTCCAACCCATCTTTGAGGTCAAACGAGCCCCGAAGCGTGCATACCCCCCATTTAGACGATTTTTGTGTGCTATTGCATGCCTTTTTTGGTGATCCGGATTGCGATGTCAAACATGCTGAAATTTTTTGTAGACGTCCTTCAAGACCTTGGAATGCATCCGGTTGGCCCTCCCGGCCAGTACGACACATATTGAAGGTCAAATGAGCCCCGAAGCGCGCATACACCTTATTTCGACGATTTTCATGTGCTATAGCACACCTTTTTTGAGGTGATCCGGATTGTGACTTCAAAAAATCTTAAAGTTTTTAAATGTTTGTCAAGACCTTGGCAATGCAGTCGGTTGGCCCTCACGACCAGTCCGACGTATATTCAAGGTCAAACGAGGCCCGAAGCACGCATACCCCTCATTTCGATGATTTTCGTGTGCTACAGTACACCACTTTTTTTGGTGATCCGGATTCCGACATATAAAATGCCAAAATGTTTTGTAGAAATCCGTCAAGACTTTGGTTATGCATATGGTTGACCCTCACGGGCAGTCAGACCAGTTTTCAAAGTCAAACGAGCCGCGAAGCGCGCATACCCCCATTTTTAATGATTTTCGTGTGCTATAGCACACCTTTTACAGGTAATCCAAATTCTGACATCAAAAAGAGCCTAAATATTTTGTGGACGTCCGTCAAGACCTTTTCTATGCAGTCATTTGGCCCTCACGGCCAGTCCAACCCATTTATACGGTCAAACAAGCATCGAGCGCGCATTCCCTCTATTTTGACGATTTTCATGTGCTACAGAACACCATTTTTTTGGTGATCCGGATTTTGATGTCAAAAATGCCGAAACTTTTTTAAAACGTCCTTCAGGACTTTGGATATGCAGTCGGTTGGACCTCAGGGAGAGTCTGACCTGTTTTCAAGGTCAAACAAGTCCCGAAGCGCGTATAACCCTTATTTCGATGATTTTCATGTGATATAACACTACATTTTTTTGGTGAGCTGGATTCTGACGTCAAAATGCCAAATTTTTTTGTGGACTTCCGTCAGGACCTTGGCTATTCAGCCGTTTGGTAATCACGACTAGTCCGACCAATTTTTATGGTAAAACGAGCCTTGAAGCGCGCATTCTCCTTATTTCGATGATTTTCGTAAGCTATAGCACACCATTTTTTTGGTGATCTGGATATCCGACGTAAAAAATGTTAAAAAGTTTTATGGACGTCCGTGAAGACCTTGGCTATGCAGCCGATTGGTCATCTCGACCAGTATGACCCGTTTTCAAGGTCGAACGAGCCTCGAAGCGTGTATACTCCCTATTTTGATTTTTTTCGTGTGCTATAACACAAAATTTTTTCGGTGATATGTATTCCAACGTCAAAATGCCAAAAGTTTTTGTGGACGTCCGTCAAGACCTAGGCTATGCAACCGGTTGGCCCTCACGGCCAGTCCAACCCGTTATCAAGGTCAATCGATCCTCGAAGCATGCATACCCTCAATTTTGATAATTTTCGTGTGCTATAGCAAACAATTTTTCGATGACACAAATTTTGACTTTGCAAATGCCAAAAATTTTTTTGGACGTCCTTCAAGAAATTGGCGATGCAGCTAGTTGGCTCTTACGGCCAGTTCGTCCCGTTTTCAAGGTTAAAAGGCCCTAAAGCGCCAGACCGCCCATTTCGACAATTTTTAGTGTTTCAGATTTCAACGTTAAAAATGCCAAAATTGTTTGTAAATGTCCTTCAAGAATTCTGCTGTGCATCCAGCTATCCCTCACGGCCAGTCCGTCCCATTTTCTGGGTCAATCAAGCCCCGTAGCGCGCATACCCCCTATTTCAATGATTTTCATGTGCCATAACACAATATGTTATTGGTGATCTAGATTCTGACGTAAAAATGTCAAAATTTTTGGTGGACGTCCATTTAGACCTTGTGTGTGCAGCCTTTTGGCACTCACGGCCAGTTCAGCCCATTTTCAAGGTCTAACAAGCCCCGAAGCATGCATACCCTCCATTTTGATGATTTTCGTGTGCAATGGCGCACCATTTTTTTAATGATTCGGATTCCAATGTCAAAAATGCCAATTTTTTTTTGTTGACGTCCGTCCAGTCCTTGGCTTTGCAATCGGTTGGACCTCACGGCAAGTCCCACCCACTTCTATGGTCAAATGTGCCTCGAATTGCGCATACCTCCCATTTCAATGATTTTCGTGTGTTATAGCACACCATTTTTTTGGTAATACGGATTACGACGTCAAAAAATACCAAATTTTTTTGTGGACATCCATCAAGATCTTTAATATATAGCCGGCTAGACCTCACGGCCAGTCCAACCCATTTTTAAGGTCAAACGAGCTCTGAAGCGCGCATACCCCCATTTCGACGGTTTAAGTGTACTATAGCACACCATTTTTTTGGTGATCTGGATTCCGAAGTCAAAAATGCCAAAAATTTTGGTTGACGTCTATCAAGACCTTAGCTATGCATCCTATTATCCCTCACGGCCAGTCTGACCCATTTTCAAGGTCCAACGAGCCCCTAAGTGCGAATACCCCGCATTTGGACTATTTTCGTGTGCTATGGCACACCTTTTTCTGGTAATCCAGAGTGCGATGTAAAAAATGCTTGAATTTTTGTTGGACATCCATCAACACCTTGGCTATGCAGCCAGTTGGTCCTCACACCCACTCCCACCGATTTTCAAGGTCAAACGAGCCCTGAAGCGCGCATACCCCCCAATATGATAATTTCTGTGTGCTGTAGCACACCATTATTTTGGCGATTAGGATTCTGACGTCAAAAATGTTAATTTTTTATAAATGTCCGTCTACACCTTGGGTATGAATACGGTAGGCCCTGACGGCTAGTCCAACCCATTTTAGAGGTAAAACAAGCCCCAAAGGGCTCATACCACCCATTTCAACGATTTTTGTGTGCTATAGCACACATTATTCTGGCGATGTTTATTTCGACGTCAGAAATTCCAAATTTTTTTGCGAACGTACATCATGACCTTGGCTATGCAGCCGGTTGTTTCTCACGACCAGTCCGACCCATTTTCAAGGTCAAACGAGCCCCGAAGCACGCATAATCCCCATTTTGACGATTTTCATGTGCTATAGCACACCATTTTTTTGGTGATCCTTATTCCGATGTCAAAAATATTGAAATGTTTTTTAAACGTCCGCCAAGACTTTGTCTATGCATCCGCTTAGCCCTCACGGCTAGTCTGACCTATATTCAAGGTCAAATGAGCCCTGAAGCGCGCATAAACCCCATTTCGACAATTTTCGTGTGCTATAGCACACCTTTTTTTGGGTGATCCGGATTCCGACATCAAAAATGCCAAAACATTTTGTAGACATCCGTCAAGACCTTGTCTATGCAGATGGTTGTCCCTCACAGACAGTTCGACCCCATTTTCAAAGTATAATGAGATCCAAAGCGCACATACCCCCATTTTCGATCATTTTCGTGTGCTTTAGAGCACCAATTTTTTGGTGATCTGTATTTCGACGTCAAAAATGCTGAATTGTTTTGTGGACGTCTGTCATGACCTTTTCTATTCATCCGGTTGTCCCTCACGACAATTTTGACACATTTTCAAGGTCAAATGAGCCCGAAAGCGCACATACCCCCCCCCCCTCCTTTCGACAATTTTTGTGTGCTATAGCACACACCTTTTTGGGTGATACGGATTACAACGTCAAAAATGACAAAATTTTTTGTGGATGTCCGTCAAGACCTTGGCCATGAAATTTATTGTCCATACGGCGATTACAACTTATTTCAAGGTCAAATGAGCCCTGAAGCACGCATTCCCCTCATTTCTACGATTTCATGTGCTATACTTGACAATTTTTTTGGTGATTCGGATTCCGACGTCAAAAATACAAAAACATTTTGTAGTCGTTTGTCAAGACCTTGGATATGCAGTCGTTTGGCCTCACGGCCAGTCCGACCAATTTTCAAGGTCAATCGAGCCCCGAAGCGCGCATACCCCCCTTTTCGATAATTTTTGTGTGCTATAACACAATATTTTTTTTGGTAATCCGGATTCCGACATCAAAAAATGTTGAAGTTTTTTTTGGGGCGTCCACCAAGACCTTTTCTACGAAGCCGGTTGTCCCTCAAGGCCAGTTCAACTCATTTTTATTATCAAATGAGCCCCGAAGCGCACAACCCCCCTTCTCAATGATTTTTGTGTGTTATATAGCACACCAATTTTTTGGCGTTCTGGATTTCGACGTCAGAAATGACAACTATATTTTTAAACGTACTTCAAGACTTTGGCTATGCAGCCGATTGGACCTCACGGCCAGTCCGACGCGTTTTAAAGGTCAAACAACCTCGAAGCGCACATACCCCCTATTTCATTGATTTTCATGTGCTATAACACACCATTTTTTTGGTGATATGGATTCTGAAGTCAAAATGCAAAAATTTTCTATGGACGTCGTTCAAGACATTGTCTATGCATTCGGTTGTCCCTCAGGGCCAATCCAACCCATTTTCAAGGTCAAACGAGCTCCGAAGCGCGCATACCCCCCATTTGGAAGATTTTCGGTGCTTTAGAGCACCAATTTTTTGGTGATCCGAATTTCAACGTCAAAAATGCCAAATTTTTTCGTGGACGTCCGTCATGACCTTGTCTATTCATCCGGTTGGCCCATACGGAAATTACGACCCATTTTCAAGGTCAAACAAGTCCCAACGCACGCATACCCCCCTTTTCGATGATTTTCATGTGCTATAGCAGACCATTTTTTTGGTGATATGGATTCCAACATCAAAATTGCCAAATTTTTTATGGACGTCATTCAAGACCTTGGCAATAAAATTATTGGCCCTTACGGAGATTCCAACCCATTTCAAGGTGAAACAGGCCCTGAAGCGCGCATACCACTCATTTCTACGATTTTCGTGGTCTATACCAAACAATTTTTTGGTGATCGCATTCCGACATCAAAAATATCAAAGATTTTTGTGGACGTTCGTCAAGACCTTGTCTATTCATCCAGTTGTCACTCACGGCCATTCCGAACCATTTTCAAGGTCAAACGAGCCTCGACGCGTGCATACCCCCCATTTTTACGATTTTTCGTGTGCTATAGCACAACTTTTTTTTGATGCTCCGGATTTCGACGTAAAAAATGCCAAAAAGTTTTTTAGACGTCCTTAAAGACATTGTCTATGCAGTTGGTTGGACCTCACAGCCTGTCTGACCTGTTTTCAAGGTCAAACAAGCCACGAAGCTCGCATACCCCCTATTTCGACGATTTCTTGTGCTATAACACAACATTTTGTTGGTGATCTGGATTCTGACGTCAAAATGCCTAAATTTTTTGTCGATGTCTGTCAACACCTTGGCTATACAGTCGTTTGTCTCTTACGGCCAGTCCGACCCATTTTTAAGGTCAAACAAGCCTCGAAGCGTGCATTCCCCCCATTTCGACAATTTTCGTAAGCTATATCACAACATTTTTTTGTGATTCGTATTCCGACGTCAAAAATGCCAAAATGTTTTTTGGACGTCCATCAAGACCTTGTCTATGCAGTCGGTTGGTCCTCACAGCTAGTATGACCCATTTTCAAGGTCAAACAGGCCTCGAAGCGCGTATATTCCCCATTTCGATGATTTTCGTGTACCATAGCACACAATTTTTTGGTGATCCGGATTCTAATGTCAAGAATCTCAAAATTTTTGTGGATGTACATCAAGAACTTCGCTATGCAGTCGGTTGGCCCTTACAGCCAATTCGACCCATTCTAAAGGTCAATAGATCCTCGAAGCGCGCATAGCCCTAATTTCGACAATTTTTTTGTGATTTGGATTCTAACATTCGAAATGCCAATAAATTTTTAGGACGTCCTTCAAGACATTGGCTATGCATCCGGTTGCCTCTCACGGCCAATTTGACCCGTTTTCAAGGTCAATCGATCCTCGAAGCGTGCATAACCCCAATTTCAACAATTTTCATGTGCTATAGCACACAATTTTTCGGTGATTTTGATTCTGACGTCCAAAATGCCAAAAAAAATTTGGACGTCCTTCAAGAAATTGGCTATGTAGCTGGTTGTCTCTCACGGCTAGTCCGACCCATTTTCAAGGTCAACACAAGCCCTGAGGCGCGCATACCCCCCATTTCGATGATTTTCGTGTGCTAGAGCACGACTTTTGTTTTTGGTGATCCGAATTGTGAAGTCAAAAATTCTGCAATTTTTTGTTAACGTCCATCATGACCTTTACAATGCATCCGATTGTCCTTCACGTCCAGTCCAACTCATATTCAAGGTCAACAAGGCCTGAAGTGAGCATACCCCCCATTTTGATAATTTTCGTGTGCTATAGCACACAATTTTTTTTGGTGATACAGATTCCGATGTCAAAACTGTCATAACATTTTGTAGATGTCCGTCAAGATCTTGTCTATGTAGACGGTTGGCCCTCAGTGACAATCCGACACGTTTTCAAGGTCAAACAAGCCTCGAAGCTCTCATACCCCCATTTGATAATTTTCGTGTGCTATAGCACACAATTTTTTCGGTGATCCGGATTCCAATGTCAAAAATGCCGAAAGTTTTTGTGGTCGTCCATCAAGATCTCAGATATGCAGGAGGTTGGCCCTCATAGCTAATCCAACCCATTTTCAAGGTCAATCGATCCTTGAAGCGCGCATAGCCCCAATATCGACAATTTTCGTGTGCTATAGCTCACAATTTTTTGGTGATGTGGATTCCAACATCTAACATGCCAAATTTTTTTGGATGTCCTTCAAGACATTGTCTATTCAGCCATTTGGATCTTAAGGCCAGTCCCACCCATTTTCAAGGTAAAACAAGCCCTGAAGCAAGCATACCCCTATTTTGACGATTTTCGTGTGCTATAGCATAAGTTTTTTTTTTGTGATCCAGATTCTGACGTCAAAAATGCCAAAAAATTATGTGGACGTCCATCTAGACCTTTGCTATGCATCCTATTATCCCTTACGGCAAGTCCTACCCATTTTCAAGGTCAAACGAACCCCGATACGCACATACCCCCCATTTCGACAATTTTTATGTGCTTTAGCACACCATTTTTTAGGTGATCCGGATTCTGAGTCAAAAATGCAAAAAGATTTTGTGGACGTTTGTCAAGACCTTTGTGATGCAGCCTGTTGGCACGGCCAATCCGACCCTTTTTCAAGGTCAAACAAGCATCGAAGAGCGTATATCCTCAATTTCGATGCTTTTCGTGTGCTTTAGAGAACCAATTTTTTGGTGATCCAAATTTCGACGTCAAAAATGCCGAATTTTTTTGGGACGTCCGTCATGACCTTTTCAATTCAGCCGGTTGGCCCTCACTGCAATTCTAACCTAGTTTCAAGGTCAAATGAGCCCCAAAGTGTGCATACCCCCCATTTCGATGATTTTCGTGTGCTATAGCACACCATTTTTTTGGTGATACGAATTCCTACGTCAAAAATGCCAAAAAATTTTGTGGTCGTCTGTCAAGACCTTGGACACGAAACTTATTGTCTCTCAAGGTGATTCCAACCCATTTCAAGGTCAAACAAGCCCCGAAGCGCGCATGCCCCTCATATCGATGATTTTCGTGTGCTATAGCAAACAATATTTTGGTTATCCGGATTCCGACTACAAAAATGTTAAATCTTTTTGTGGACGTCCGTCAAGACCTTTTCTATTCATCCAGTTTTTTCTCACGGCCATCCCGACCCATTTTAAAGGTCAAACAATCCCCGAAGCGCGCATTACCCCCCATTTCGAAAAATTTTTTGTGCTATAACAAACCTTTTTTGGTGATCCGGATTGCGATGTCAAAAATGCTGAAATTTTTTGTAAGCACCCGTCAAGACATTAGCAATGCAGCTGGTTGGCCCTCACATCTTGTTCGACGCATATTCAAGGTCAAACGAGCACCGAAGCACGTATATCCCTCATTTCGATGATTTTCGTGTGCTAGCACAGCTTTTTTTTAGTGATCCGGATTGTGACGTTAAAAATGCTGAATTTTTTTGTAAAAGCACGTCAAGACCTTGTCAATGCATTCGGTTGTCCCTCACGGCCAGTCTGACGCATATTCAAGGTCAAACAAGGCTCGAAGCGCGCATACCCCCCATTTCAATGATTTTCATGTTCTATAGCACACCATTTTTTTGGTGATATAGATTTCGACGTTGAAAATGCCAAAATGTTTTGTAGACGTCCGTGAAGACCTTGGCTATGTAAACGGTTTGCCCTCACGGCAGTACGATCCATTTTTAAAGTCAAACGAACCCCGAAGTGTGCGTACCCCCATTTTTAATGATTTTTGTGTGCTATAGGACACCTTTTTCTAGTAATCTTGATTTAGAAGTCATAAAATGCCAAAAAAATTTTGTGGACGTCTGTCAAGACCTTCTCTATGCAGTTGTTTGTCCCTCACGGCCAGTACAACCCATTTTTAAGGTCAAACGAGCCTCAAAGCGCGTATTCTCCCTATTTTGACGATTTTCAACGTCAAACGAGCTCCGAAGCGCGCATACCCCCCATTTTGAAGATTTTCGGTGCCTTAGAGCACCAAATTTTTGGTGATCCGGATTTCAATGTCAAAAATGCTGAATTTTTCGTGGACGTCCGTCATGACCTTGTCTATTAAGCCGGTTGGCCCATACGACAATTACGACCCATTTTCAAGGTCAAACAAACCCCAAAGCGTGCATACCCTCATTTTTGACGATTTTCATGTGCTATAGCAGATTATTTTTTTGGTGATATGGATTCCAAAATCAAAATTGCCAAAAAAATTTTGTGGACGTCAGTCAAGACCTTGGCAATGAACTTATTGGCCCTCGTGGAGATTCCAACCCATTTCAAGGTGAAACAGGCCTCGAAGCGCATACCACTCATTTCTACGATTTTCGTGGTCTATAACAAATAACTTTTTTGGTGATCAGGATTCCGACATCAAAAATATTAAAGCTTTTTGTGGACGTTCGTCAAGACCTTGTCTATTCAGCCAGTTGTCCCTCACGGCCAGTCCAACCTATTTTTTAAGGTCAAACGAGCCCCGAAGCGTGCATACCCACCATTTCGACGATTTTCATGTGCTATAACATGCCTCTTTTTCTGGTGATCTGAATTACGACGTCAAAAATGCTGAAATTTTTCGTAAACGTCCATCAAGGACCTTGAAATTGCAGCCAATTGGCCCTCACGGCCAGTCCGACTAATTTTAAGGTCAAACAAGACTCGAAGAGCACATTCCCTCCATTTCGACGATTTTCGTGTGCTATAGCACACCTTTTTTTGGTGATCCGAATTTCTATGTAAAAATTGCTGAAAGTTTTTGTTAACGTCCTTCAAGTCTTTGGCAATGCAGCCGGTTTACCCTTACAGCCATCCCAACCCGTTTTCATGGTCAAACAAGCCCCAAAGCGCGCATACCCCCTATTTCCATGATTTTCATGTGCAATAACAAAACATTTTTTTGGTGATCTGGATTCTGACGTCAAAATGCCAAAAATTTTTGTGGACGTCCGTCAAGACCCTGTCTATGCAGCCGGTTGGTCCTCACGGCCATTATGACCCTTTTTCAAGGTCAAACAGGCCTCTATGCTAGCATTCCCCCCATTTCGATGATTTTCAAATTCAATAGCACACAATTTTTTTGGTTATCAGGATTACGATGTTAAAAATGCCAAAATGTTTTGTGGACGTCCTTCAAGACCTTGTATATGCAACCAGTTCACCTTCACGACCAGTATGACCCGTTTTAATGATCAAAAAGGCTTCGAAGCATGCATACCCCCCATTTTGACGATTTTCGTGTGCTATATCACACAATTTTTTCAGTGATCCAAATTCTGACGTCCAAAATGCCGAAATTTATTTTGGACATCCTTCAAGATATTGGCTATACAGCCCGTTGGCCCTCATGGCCAGTCCAACCCATTTTCAAGGTCAATCGATCCCCGAAGCGTGCATACCCCTATTTCGATGATTTTCGTGTGATAGCACAAAACTTTTTTGGCGATTCAGATTCCGAATTCTAAATGCCGAAAGTTTTTGCGGACGTATGTCAAGACCTTGGCTATGCAGCCAGTTGTCCCTCACGGCCAGTCCGACCCATTTTCAAGGTCAAAGAAGCCCCAAAGCGCGCATACCCCCAATTTTGACATTTTTTTGGTGATCCGGATTTTGACGTCAAAATGCCATGAATATTTTTAAACGTCCTTTAGACTTTGGTTATGCATCCGGCTGTCCCTCACGGCCAGTCTTACCCATTTTCAAACTCAATCGAGTCCCGAAGCGCTCATACCCCCTATTTTGATAATTTTTGTGTGCTATAACATACCATTTTTTTGGTTATCTAGATTCCGACATCAAAATGCCAAAAATTTTTGTGGACATCCATCAAGACCTTATCTATGCAGCCTGTTGGCCCTCATGGCCATTCCGACCCGTTTCCAAGGTCAAACGAGCCTCGATGCGTGCATACCCTCCATTTCGATAATTTTTATAGCGCACCATTTTTTTTGGTAATACGGATTCCGACATCAAAAAAGCCAAATTTTTTTGTTGATGTACGTAAAGACCTTAGCTGTACTACCCGTTGGCACTCACGGCCAGTCCGACCCATTTTTAAGGTCAAACGTGCCCCGAACTACGCAAACCTCCCATTTCGACAATTTCTGTGTGCTATAGCACACCATTTTTTTTTTGGCGATATGTAATCCGACGTCAAAAAATGCCAAATGTTTTTGTGGACGTCCGTCAAGATCTTTGCTATGCAGCCTGTTGGACCTCACGGCAAGTTTGACCAATTTTCAAGGTCGAACGAGCCCTGAAGCACGCATCCCCCCCCCCCATTTCAACGATTTTCGCGTGCTATAGCACACCATTTTTTTGGTGATCCGGATTTTGATGTCAAAAATGCCAAAAATTTTTGTGGACGTCCGGTCAAGACCTTGGCTATGTATGATGTTGTCCCTCACGGCCAATCCAACCCGTTTTCAAGGTCAAACGAGCCCTAAAGCGCGAATACCCCCCATTTCGATGATTTTCGTGTGCTATAGCACACCAATTTTTTGGTGATCCGGATTCCTACGTCAAAATGCAGAAAAAAATTGTGAACGTCCGTCAAGAACATGGCTATGCAGCCAGTTGTACCTCACGGCCAGTCCCACTGATTTTCAAGGTCAAATGAGCCCTGAAGCGCGCATACCCCCCATTTTGATTATTTTCAGGTGCTATAGACCACCATTATTGTGGGCGATTCAGATTATGATGTCAAAAATGTCAAAAGTTTTTGTAGACGTCCACCTACACCTTGTCTATGAAGCTGGTAGGCCCTCACGTCCAGTCTGACCCATTTTCAAGATCAAACTAGCCCCGAAGCGCGCATACCCCCTATTTCGATGATTTTCGTATGCTATAGCACACATTTTTTTGGAGATATGGATTTAGATGCCAGAAATGCAAAAAATTTTGCGGACGTCCGTAATGACCTTGGCTATGCAGCCAGTTTGCTCTCACGACCAGTCCGACCCATTTTTAAGTTCAAGCGGGCCCTGAACAGTGCATATTCTCTATTTCGACAATTTTCGTGTACTAGGACACTGTTTTTTTGGTTATCCTGATTCTGACGTCAAAAATGTAAAAATGTTTTTGTAAAATACCGTCAAGACCTTTGATATGCAGTCGGTTGGCTCTCATGGCATGTACGACCCATATTTAAGGTCAAACGACCCCCGAAGAGCGAATACCCCCCATCTCGACGATTTTCGTGTCCTATAGCACACATTTTTTTTGGTAATCCGGGTTGCGATGTCAAAAATGCTAAAAAAATTTGTGGACATCCATCAAGACCTTGGCTATGCATCCAGTTGGTCCTCACAGCTAGTCCCACCAATTTTCAAGCTCAAACGAGCCCTGATGCGCGCATACCCCCCCAATATGATGATTTCTGTGTGCTATAGCACACCATTATTTTGGCGATTCAGATTCTAATGTCAAAAATGTCAAATATTTTTTTGTAGATGTCCGTATACACCTTGGGTATGAAACCGGTAGGCCCTCACGGACAGTCCGACCCTTTTTAAAGGTCAAACAAGCCCCAAAGGGCTCATGCCCCCCATTTCAATGATTTTCGTGTGCTATAGCACACTTTATTTTGGCTATGTGGATTTCGACGTTAGAAATGCCAAATGTTTTTTCGAACATCCGTCATGACCTTGTCTATGTAGCCTCTTGGCTCTCACGACCAATCCGACCCATTTTCAAAGTCAAGCGAGCCCCAAAGCATGCATATTCCCCATTTCGATGATTTTCGTTTGCTATAGCACACCATTTTTTGGTGATCCTGATTCCGACATCAAAAATCTTGAAATATGTTGAAAACGTCCGTCAAGACTTTGGATATGCAGCCACTTGGCCCCCACGGCTAGTCCGACCTATATTCAAGGTCAAACGAGCCTCGAAGCGTGCATAACCCCCATTCCAACGATTTTCATGTGCTATAGCATACCATTTTTTTTTGGTGATCCGGATTTCGATGTCAAAATGCCATAACATTTTGTAGACGTCCATCAAGACCTTGTCTATGCAGAAGGTTGTCACTCATGGATAGTCCGACCCCGTTTTCAAAGTCAAACGAGCCCTAAAGCGCACATACCCCCATTTTCGATGATTTTCGTGTGCTTCAGAGCACCAATTTTTTGGTGAATCGGATTTCGACGTCAAAAATGTTCAATTGTTTTGTGGATGTTTGTCATGACCTTGTGTATTCATCCAGTTGTCCCTCACGGAAATTTCGACCCATTTTCAAGGTCAAACGAGCCCGAAAGCGCGCATACCCCCCTTTTCGACAATTTTTGTGTGCTATACCACACATTTTTTGGTGATACGGATTCCAACGTCAAAAATGCCAAAATATTTTGTGGACATCCTTCAAGACATTGACCATGAAATTTAGTGGCCATACGACGATTACAACTTATTTCAAGGTCAAACGAGCCCCCAAGCACGCATGCGCCTCATTTCTATGATTTCGTGTGCTATAGCTGACAATTAATTTGGTGATCCGGATTTCGATGTTAAAAATACCAAAATATTTTGTAGACATCCGTCAAGACCTTGGATATGAAGCTGGTTGGCCATAACAACCAGTCCGACCCGTTTTCAAGGTCAATCGAGCCACAAAGCGCGTATACCCCCCTTTTCGATAATTTTTGTGTGCTATAACACAACATCTTCTTGGTAATCCGGATTCCGACATCAAAAAATGCTGAAGTTTTTTGTGGATGTCCGTCAAGACCTTATCTATGCAGCCGGTTGTCCCTCAAGGCCAGTCCAACCCATTTTTATTATCGAACGAGTCCCGTAGCGCACAACCCCCCATTTCAACAATTTTTGTGTGCTATAGCACACCAGTTTTTTGGTGATCCGGATTTCGATGTCAAAAATGCCAACTATTTTTGTAAACGTCCTTCAAGACTTTGGCTATGCAGCCGGTTGGACCTCACAGCCAGTCCTACCCGTTTTAAACGTCAAACAACCACAAAGCGCGCATACCCTCTATTTCGATGATTTTCGTGTGCTATAACACACCATTTTTTTTGGTGATATGGATTCTGACATGAAAATGCTGAAATTTATCATGGACGTCGGTGAAGACATTGGCTATGCAGCCGGTTGTCCCTCACGGACAGTCCGACCCATTTTAAAGGTTAAACGAGCTCTGAAGCGCACAAACTCACCATATTGATGATTTTCGTGCTTTACAGCACCAATTTTTTGGTGATCCGGATTTCGACGTCAAAAATACCAAATTTTTTTGTGGACGTCCGTCATGACCTTGTGTATTCAGCCGATTGGCCCATACGGAAATTCTGACCCATTTTCAAGGTCAAACGAGCCCAAAAGCACGTAAACCCCCTTTTTCGACGATTTTCATGTGCTATAGAAGACCATTTTTTTGTGATATGGATTCCAATGTCAAAAATACCAAAATTTTTTGTGGACATCCGTCAAAACCTTGGCAATGAATCATATTATCCCTCACGGAAATTCCAACCCATTTAAAGGTCAAACGAGCCACAAAGCGTGCATGCCACTTATTTCTACGATTTTCGTGTTCTATAGCAAACAATTTTTTGGTTATCCGGATTTCAACGTAAAAAATACAAAAGCTTTTTGTGGACATTCTTCAAGACCTTGTATTTTCAGCCAGGTGTCCCTCACGGCCAGTCCAACCTATTTTCAGAGTCAAACAAGCCTCGAAGCATGCATACCCCCTATTTTAATGAATTTCGTGTGCTATAACACACCTTTTTTTGGTGATCCAAATTTCTAAGTCAAATTGCCAAAATTTTTGTTGACGTCCTTCAAGACTTTAGCTATGTAGCCGGTCTTCCCTCACGGCCAGCCCATTCCGTTTTATGGTCAAACAAGCCCCAAAGCGCGCATACCCCCTATTTTGACGATTTTCGTGTGCAATAACAAACCATTTTTTGGTGATCTGGATTCCGACATCAAATTCCAAAATTTTTTGTGGAAGTCCGTCAAGACCTTGTCTATGCAGCTGGTTGGTCCTCACGGCCAGTATGACCCTTTTTCAAGGTCAAACGGGCCTCTATGCGTGCATTCCCTTATTTAAACGATTTTCGTGTTCTATAACACACAATTTTTTCGGTGATCCGGATTCCAACGTCAAAAATACCAAAATATTTTGTAGAAGTCCGTCAATACTTTGGCTATGCAACCGATTGGACCTCACGGCTAGTATAACCCGTTTTAAAGGTCAAAAAGGCTTTGAAGCGTGCATACCCCCCATTTTGACAATTTTCATGTGCTATAGTCCTGACATATCCGCAAAAACTTTCGGTATTTTTGATGTCGGAATCCGAATCACCCAAAAAATGTTGTGATATCACAAGAAAATCATCGAAATAGGGGGTATGCACGGTTCAAGGATCGATTGACCTTGAAAACGGGTCGGACTGGCCGTGAGGGACAATCGGCTGTCCGACCCATTTTCAAGGTCAAACGAGCCACGAAGCGCGCATACCCCAAATTTCAACATTTTTTTGGTGATTTTCAATGTCAAAAAGGACAAAAATATTTTGAAACGTCCTTTAAGACTTTGGCTATGCATCCGTCTGTCCCTCACGGCCACTTCGAGCCGTTTTCAAGGTCAATCGAGCCCCGAGGCACGCATACCCCCTATTTCGATAATTTTCGTGTGCTATAACATACCATTTTTTGGTGATCTAGACTCCGACGTCAAAATGCCAAAATGTTTTGTGGTTAACCAAAAAGACCTTGTCTCTGCAACCTGTTGGCCCTCATGGCCAGTCCGACCCGTTTTCAAGGTCAAACGAGCCCTGAAGCGTGCATACCCTCCATTTCGATGATTTTTGTGTTCTATAGCGCACCATTTTTTTGCTGATCCGTATTCCGACGTCAAAAATACCAAATGTTTTTGTTGACGTCCGTCAATACCTTGGTTGTGCTACCCATTGGACCTCACGGACAGTCCGACCCATTTTCAAGGTCAAACGTGCCCCAAACTGTGTATACCTCCCATTTCGACAATTTTCATGTGCTATAGTGCACCATTTTTTGGTGATATGGACTCCGACGTCAAAAAATGCCAAAAGTTTTTGTAGACGTCCGTCAAGATCTTTGCTATGCAGCCAGTTGGACCTCACGGCAAGTCCGACCCGTTTTAAAGGTCGAACGAGCACCGAAGCACGCATACCCCCAATTCAATGATTTTCCTGTGCTATAGCACTTCATTTTTTTGGTTATCCGAATTCCGACGACAAAAATGCCAAAAATTTTTATGGACGTCCGGTAAAGACCTTGGCTATGTATCGTGTTGTCCCTCACGGCTAATTGGACCCATTTTCAAGGTTAAACGAGCCCTGAAGCGCGAATACCCCCCTATTCGATGATTTTGGTGTGCCATAGCTCACCAATTTTTTGCTGATCAGGATTCTGACGTTAAAAATGCCAAAAACATTTGTGGACGTCCATCAAGAACTTGGGTATCCAGCCATTTGTCCCTCCCGGCCAGTCCCACCGATTTTCAAGGTCAAATGAGGCCAGAAGCGCGCATAACCTCCATTTCTATTATTTTCATGTGCTATAGACACCATTATTTTGGGCGATTCAGATTCTGACGTCAAAAATGTCAAAATTTATTGTAGAAGTCCACCTACACCTTGGCTATGAAGCCGGTAGGCCTTCACGGCAAGTCCGACCCATTTTCAAGGTAAAACTAGCCCGAAAGTGCGCATATCCCCTATTTCGACGATTTTCTTGTGCTATAGCACACTTTTTTTGGCGATGTGGATTTAGATGTCAGAAATGCCAAATTGTTTCGCGGACGTCCGTCATGACCTTGGTTGTGCAGCCTGTTGGCTCTTATGACCAGTCCAACCCATTTTCAAGTTCAAACGAGGCTCGAATCGTGCATATTCTCCATTTCGGCAAATTTTGTGTACTATAGCACAATGTTTTTTTGGTTATCCTGATTCCGACGTAAAAAATCTCAAAATTTTTTGTAAACGTCTATCAAGACCTTTGATATGCATCCGGTCGGACCTTACGGCATGTACAACCCATATTCAAGGTCAAATAAGCGCTGGAGTGTGCATATCTCCCATTTCGACGATTTTTGTTTCCTATAGCACACAATTTTTTTGGTGATCCTAATTCTTTAGTCTAAAATTCCAAAATGTTTTGTAGACGTCCGTAAATTCCTTGACTATGCAGACGGGTGGACATCACGTCTAGTTCGACCCATTTTCAAGGTCAAACAAGCTGCTCGCGCGCATTTCCTTAATTTTGACGATTTTCGTGTGCTATAGGACAAAAATTTTTTAGTTATCCAGATTCTGACGTCAAAAATGCCACATTTTTTTGTGGATGTCCGTGAAGACCTTGGCTATGCATCTAATTGACCCTCACAACAATTCCGACCTATTTTCGAGGTCAAACAATCTCTGAAGCGCGCATACCCCCCATTTCGATGATTTTCGTGTGCTATAGCACACAATTTTTTTGGTGATCCTTATTCCAATGTCAAAAATGCGAAACCTTTTTTTGGACGTCCATCAATACCTTGGCTATGCAGCCGGTTGGCCTTCACAGCCAGTCCGACCCATTTTCAATGTCAAACGAGCCCCGAAGCACATATACCCCCCATTTCGACGATTTTCGTGTGCTTTAGAGCACCAATTTATTGGTGATCCGGATTTCGACGTTGAAAATACCATTTTTTTGTGGACATCCGTCATGAACTTTTCTATTTACACGGTTGGCCATCATGGCAATTCAAACCCATTTTCAAGGTGAAACGAGCCCCAAAGCGCACATACCCCCCTTTTCGACGATTTTCGTGTAGTATGGCACACCATTTTTTGGTGATATGGATTCTAACGTCAAAAGTGCCAAAATTGTTTGTGGACGTTCATCAGGACCCTGTCCATGAAAGTGTTGGCCCTCACGGTGATTCCAGCCCATTTCAAGGTCAAACAAGCCCCGAAGCGCGCACGCCCCTCAATTCTACGATTTTCGTGTGCTATAGCAAATAATGTTTTGGTGATCCGGATTTCGACATCAAAAATGCCAACGATTTTTGTGGACGTTCGTCATGACCTTGTCTATTCATCTAGTTGTCCCTCAAGGCCATTCCAACCCATTTTCAAGGTCAATCGATCCCCGAAGCACGGATACCCCCCATTTTGATGATTTTCTTGTGATAGCACAACATTTTTTTGGTGATTTAAATTCCGACGTCAAATATGCTGAAAGTTTTTACGGGCGTAAGTCAAGACCCTGTCTATGCAGCCGGTTGGCCCTCACGTCCAGTCCGACCCATTTTCAAGGTCAAATGAGCCCCGAAGCGCGCACACCCCCATTTCGACATTTTTTTGCTGATCCGGATTTCGACGTCAAAAATGCCAAAAATATTTTTAAACATCCTTTAAGACCTTGGATATGCATCAGGATATCCCTCACGGCCAATACGATCAGTTTTCAAGGTCAATCGAGCCCCAAAGCGCGCATACCCCCTATTTCGACAATTTTTGTGTTCTATGACATACCATTTTTTTGGTGATCTAGATTCCGATGTCAAAATGCCAAAAATTTTTGTGGACTTCATCAAGACCTTTCTATGCAGCCTGTTGAACCTCATGGCCAGTCCGACCCATTTTCAAGGTCAAACGAGCCCTGAAGCGTGCATACCCTCCATTTCTGATTTTCGTGTAATATAGCGCACCATTTTTTTGCTGATCCAAATTCCGACATAAAAAATGCCACTTTTTTTGTTTGACGTCCGTCAAGACCTTAGCTGTGCTACCCGTTGGCCCTCACGGAAAGTCCTACCCATTTTTAAGGTCAAACATGCCCCGAACTGCGCATACCTCCCATTTCGACAATTTTCGTGTGCTATAGCACATCATTTTTTTGGTGATATAGACTCCAACGTCAAAAAATGTCAAAAGTTTTTGTTGACGTCCATAAAGATCTTTGATATGCAGCCGGTTGGACCTCACGTCCAGTCCGACCCGTTTTCAAGGTTGAACGAGCCCCGAATCACGCATACCCCCCATTCAACGATTTTCGTGTGCTATAGCACTTCATTTTTTTTGTTATCCGGATTCCGACGTCAAAAATGCCAAAACATTTTGTAGACGTCTGGTCAAGACCTTGGCTATGTATCTTGTCGTCCCACACGACCAATCACACCCACTTTTAAGGTCAAACGAGCCCTGAAGCGCGAATACCCCCCACTTCAATGATTTTCGTGTGCCATAGCGCACCAATTTTTTGGTGATCCGGATTCCGACGTAAAAAATGCAAATAATTTTTGTGTAAGTCAGTCAAGAACTTTTCTATGTATCCAGTTCTCCCTCATGGCCAGTCCCACCGATTTTCAAGGTCAAATGAGGCCTAAAGCGCTCATACCCCTCATTTCGATTATTTTCATTTGCTATAGCACACCATTATTTTGGGCGATTTAGATTCTAAAATAAAAAATGCCAAATTTTTTTGAAGAAGTCTACCTACACCTTGGCTATGAAGCCGGTAGGCCCTCATAGACAGTCCGACCCATTTTCAAGGTCAAACTATCCCCGAAGCGCGCATACCCCCTTTTTTGACGATTTTCGTGTGCTATAGCACACTTTTTTTGGCGATGTGGATTTAGATGTCAAAAATGCCAAAAATTTTTGTGGACGTCCTTCATGACCTTGGCTATGCAGCCGGTTGTCTCTCATGACCAGCCCGACCCATTTTAAAGTTTAAACGAGCCCCGAACCGTGCATATTCTCCATTTCGATGATTTTCGTGTACTATATAGCACACTGTTTTTTTGGTAATCATGATTCCGATGTAAAAAATGTTAAAAATTTTTGTAAACGTGCGTCAAGACCTTAGATATGCAGCCGTTTGGCCCTCACGTCATGTCCGAGCCCTATTCAAGGTCAAACGAGGCCCGAAGCGCGCATAACTCCCATTTGGACGATTTTCGTGTACTCTAGCACACATTTTTTTTTGGTGATCCTGATTCCGTCGTCTAAAATTCAAAAATGTATTGTAGACATCGGTCAGGACCTTGACTATGCAGTTGGCTGGCCATCACGTCCATTTTGACCCATTTTCAAGGTCAACGAGCTGTGAAGCGCGCATCCCCCAATTTTGATGATTTTCGTGTGTTGTAGGACACACTTTTTTTATTTATCCAGATTTCGACGTCAAAATGCCAAATCTTTTGTGGACGTCCGTCAAGACCTTGGCTATGCATCCGGTTGACCCTCACAGCAAGTCGGACCTATTTTCGAGGTCAAACAAGCTCCGAAATACGCACACAATTTTTTTGGTGATCCATATTCCAATATAAAAAATGCGAAAGCTTTTTGTGGACGTCTGTCAATACCTTGGATATGCAGCATGTTGGCCTTCACAGCAGTCCTACGGATTTTCATTGTCAAACGAGACCCGAAACACCATACCCCACATTTTGACGATTTTCATGTGGATTTTCGTGGACGTTCGTTATGACCTTGTCTATTCATACGGTTGGCCCTCACGGCAATTCTGACCCATTTTCAAGGTCAAACGAGCCCCAAAGCGCACATACCCCCCTTATCGACGATTTTTGTGTGCTATGGCACGCCATTTTTTTGGTGATATGGATTCCAACGTCAAAAATGCCAAAACTTTTTGTAGTAGTCCCTCAAGACCTTGTCTATGCAAACGGTTGTCCACTACGGATAGTCCATCCAATTTTCAAAGTCAAACGAGCCCAGAAGCGCACATACCCCCATTTTTGATATTTTTTGTGTGCTATAGCACACCTTTTTCTAGTAATCCGGAATTCGACGTCAAAAATGCTGAAACCTATTGTGGACATCCGTCAAGACCTTGTCTATGCATTCGTTTGTCCCTCACGGCCAATCCGACCCATTTTAAGGTCGAACGAGCCTCGAAGCATGCATCCCCCCATTTCGACGATTTTTACTTGCTATAGCACATCATTTTTTGGTGATCCGGATTTCGACGTTTAAAATGCTGAAATATTTTATTAAAGTCTTTCAAGACTTTTTCTATGCATGAGGTTGTCCCTCACGGCCAGTACGACCCATTTTCAAGGTCAAACAAATCCCAGAGTGCGCATACCCTCTATTTCGACGATTTTCATGTGTTGTAACACACCATTTTTTGGTGATCTGAATTCCGACGTCAAAATGCCAAATTTTTTTGTGGACGTCTCTCAAGACCTTATCTATGTAGCAAGTTGGTCCACACGGCCAGTATGACGCGGTTTCAAGGTCAAACGGGACTCGATACGTGCATTCCCCCATTTTGACAATTTTCGTGTGCTATAGCACACAAGTTTTTTGGTGATCCGGATTTCGATGTTAAAAATACCAAAATGTTTTCTGGACGTACGTCAAGACCTTGACTATGCAGACGATTGGCCCTCATGGCCAATATAACCCATTTTATAGGTCAAACGGGCCTCGAAACGCGCGTTCCACCAATTGCAACGATTTTCGTGTGCTATAGCATAGAATTTTTTCAGTGATCCGGATTCTAACGTCCGAAATGCCGAAATTTTTATTGAATGTCCTTCTAGACTTTGGCTATGAAGCCGGTTGTCCCTCACGGCCAGTCTTACCCATTTTAAGGTCAAATTAGCCTTGAAGCACGCATCCCCCAATTTCAATGTTTTTTTGTCTGCTATAGCACACCATTTTTTTGGTGATCCGCATTTTGACATAAGAAATGCCGAAAATCTTTGTTAACGCCCTTCAAGACAGGCTATGCATTCGGTTGGCTCTCACAGCCAGTCCGATCCATTTTAAAGGTCAGACAAACCCCAAAGCGCGCATAACCCCTATTTCGACGATTTTCGTGTCCTATAACACACCATTTTTTGGTGATATGGATTCAGACGTCAAAATGTTAAATATTTTTGTGGACGTCTGTCAAGACCTTAGCTATGCAGTTGGTTGGTCCTCATGGCAAGTATGACCCGTTATCAAGGTCAAAAATGCCTCGATACTTGCATTCCCCCCATTTCAATGATTTTCGTGTGCTATAGCACACAATTTTTCGGTGATCCAGATTCCGACGTTGAAAATGCCGAAAATTTTTGTGTTCATCCGTCAATACCTTGACTATGCAGCCGATTGGCCCTCACGGCCAGTATGACCCGTTTCAAAGGTCAAACGGGCCTCATAGCGCGCATTTCCCCCATTTCGACGATTTTCGTGTGTTATAGCACACAATTTTTTCAGTGATCCAGATTTTAACGTCCAAAATGCTGAAATGTTTTTTGGATATCCTTCAAGACATGGGCTATGCAGCCAGTTGGACCTCACGGCCATTCCGACCCATTTTCAAGGTCAATCAATCCCCGAAGCACGCATACCCCCTATTTCAATGATTTTTGTGTGATAGCACAACATTTTTTTGGCGATTCAGATTCTGACGTCAATATTGCTGAATGTTTTTTTGGACGTCTGTCAAGTCCTTGTCTATGCAGTAGGTTGTTCCTCCCGGCCAGTCTGACCCATTTTCATGGTCAAACGAGGCCCGAAGCGCGCATACCCCCCATTTTGATGATTTTTTATTTGCTATAGCACAACTGTTTTTTGGTGATTCGGATTACAACATCAAAAATGCCGAAAAGTTTTCTGGACGTCCTTCAAGACTTTGAATATGCAGTTGGTTGGACCTCACGGCAAGTCCGACCAGTTTTAAAGTTTAAACAAGCCACGAAGCGCGCATACCCCCTCTTTCGTTACTTTTCGTGTGCTATAACACAATATTTTTTTGGTGATCTGGATTCCGATGTTAAAATGCCAAAATATTTTGTGGACGTCTGTCAACACCTTGGCTATGTAGCCGTTTGTCCCTCACGGCTAGTCCGACCCATTTTTAAGATCAAATAAGTCTCGAAGCGTTCATTCCCCCAATTTCGATGATTTTCGATAGCACAACATTTTTTTGGAGATCCGGATTCCAACGTCAAAAATGGCGAAATGTTTTGTGGACGTCGTCAAGACCTTGGCTATGCAGCTGGTTGGTCCTCACGGCTAGTATGACCCATTTTCAAGGTCAGACGAGCCTCAAAGCGCGCATATCCCCAATTTAGATGATTTTCTGTGCTATTATGTTGTTGAATCTTCGGTTAGTGTGTATCATATTCAATATAAATGTACTTGATACATAAACTTTGTGTTATGTATCACACACAAAAAAAACATGCTATTTGGAACAAGTACATGTATAATGTTTTTTCAAAAAAAAAAAAAGTATAGTATTTCTCAAACAAAATAAAATATATAAATAATAATATATCATGTCTAATATTTTAGGCATGATATCTAAATTGAAATTCATATCAAATTTATCTGATACATAATAATTACCAGACAATAATGTATCCATCTCAATAAATACACTTGATAGATAAACTTTAATGTTTGTAACTAAAACACTGTGTATCAAATTAATTGATATGTTCATGATTATAATATATATCAAATTGGGAATTAGATATAATGACAAACTAATAAATCAAATTAAATGCTACAACCACACTTTAATTTATTGTACCCTGTAGCAGACTGTTTGTCAGTCACATCTCTCCCTCAAACTCTTGCTCGTCACTCTCCCTCTTTCGCTCCATCTCTTGCTCGATCCCTCTCACTTTTATACAAACACAAGTGTATAAAATGCGTTTTTGTTTGTATAAAGTGAGAAAAAAATTGTATATATACATATATTTTCATTTCCCTCTCTCCCCTCACCCAAATCTCGCTCGCTACCCTCGCATCTATCGCTGATACAAACAGAAACGAAATGTATAAATTGCGTTTATGTTTGTATAAAGCGAGAGAAAATTGTATTCACTTGAAAATACATATATCTTCGTCCTATACACTTATAATTATACAATAGAAATATTGCCCTGCCCAATTTTCTATTGTCTTTCTCTTTTCTCGTTTTATACATACACAAATTATACAATTGATTTGTAGACAACTGTTTTGTATATGTATAGCGAATTATACAATTGATTTCTTTATATATGCATAGCGAATTATACATATTTATGTTTGCTATGGAGCGCAATTATGTAAACTTTGCTATAGCATACAAATATGAATTTTGTATTTGCTATATGTGAAAGTTGCTCTATCAAATTCAATAGTTTTCAAACTTTATTACATATATCATTATACGTATAAATTGATCACTAGTATTTTATGTATCCCACACAAAAAAAATGTTTTTTTAGAATAATTATATGTATAATGTTTATTTTTATAAAATACAAAATTTCTCAAACAAAATAAGATACACAAATAGTAATATATCATGCACTAATTCTTTAGACATTATACGTCAATTTGAATTTATACTAAATATATCTGATAAATAGCAATAACCACACATACATGTATCCATCAAAGCTATATATCTCTTCAACATTTTTATATGTTGTTTCAATGCATAGCGGATACACATGAATAATTTAATAGCACAAACATGGGCAGCTCAAGGTGATTATCTAAAGAAAATTTGCAAAAAGAAGATATCATATCTTTTAACTAACCCAGTTGAGTCCCAAAGACACGTTGTGGTACTGGACTACTCCCTTGTCCAAGAAGTAGGCAGAATCAAGTGATACTGCCCCTCCCCTGTATAATTCACACCTTGCCTAAATATTAAAATATTCCTTTCATTTTTTCCTTCCAAATATAGTGGCACTAATATATGAGAAATTTAACATCTTTGCATAAGCGTTTAACAGAAGTTTGGATACCATAACACGAAAGCACAACTAACAATGAACAATAATTAGCTGATCCATCCATTGAAAAATGTATTAATTATCCAAATTTGCAGATACGCATACCAATAAAATCAACTATTGTTTTCGACTTTTTTCAATCTTATTACAATTTGGGTGAGAATTGAAAGAAGAAAATTTGAATTGTTTGAAGGTAGACGGATTTGGAATAGAATTGAGAGAAGAAAATTTAAATTTTGAATTGGATCTGGACGGATTTGGAAGAGAATTGAGAGAAGAAAATTTAAATCTTGATTTGGTTGAATCTTTTAATTTTTGGGAGAGATTGAAATTAACTAGATAAGCCTGATTTGGAAAACTCACATCAATTTTATGTTCTCTTTCCTTTAAAAGTGTAACTAATTGTATTTAAATGTTTCAGATTTAATGTATCCGGCTTCTTTGTTATATATTCGGGTGCTTCTTTGTTATACATTCGGATAACACTAATTTTGAGAGATTTTAATAAATTGAAAAAGAATAAGGATGAAACGTAATCTAGAACTTTACACTATGAGATTTATGTAAGTTATACTACTTTAAATGCCTGAATTTGTATGTTTTAGATGTATAATATTTACATCGACTATTTCTGCTACCTCTATCATATAATTTTTTCGTGGGGTACCCTATTTGAACAATGCTACATAACATGTACCCAACTTTTTTTTTATAGTTTATTATTTATTTATTTATTTTAGATTTTTAAAAAAAATTGAATTTTTTTTTCATGTCTAAAAAACTTCAATACAACTTTAAACATTTTATGTGTGAAATTTTATATGGCCGAAGCTCAATCATTTCTGATTTCTGGTTGAAGTTCAAGCAAAAAAACAACTAAGTTCAGCCACATGTATGATGTTCAAGCAAAATGGCTTAACTCAGTCATATATACTTGAACTACCGCCATTGAAAACATCAAACCTAGCATGTTTAAAGTGTTTTAAAGTTTTTTTGATACTACAGATATGATTTTACGGTGGTCCCAAATTCTGGTCTATGTTACTTGAGCCCCTCTTATCACAATTCACAAACACAAATGTTTGAATATATGTAAAACATCAGCAACATAATAGATACTACGAAACTGACTACTCAATTGAATAAATGCAAACCGTCAATACATCAAGCAAAGCCAATATTACTAAACTTGAATGTATTGACATTTAATCTCTTAGCCAATCAAATGATAGAACAAATCAAGTCCATCTTGCAGTCATTATCCAATCACCTTAGTGTTGAACAAGTTAGAAATAGAGAATTGATGATATAGTTATACTTTGCTCCTATACAAAGGTTCTTGTGACTGTTTACTGGCCCGGAATTGACAAGAATAGCAACACCAAGAATAGCAACACCAGATTACCGGACTATCTTAAATAGGGATTATCAAGCTCCTTTATTACCTTTAAGATTTATGACAGCAAGCTCTTGTTCAACATATTCACCGGCACAAATGGGAGGATACTTGCTTGCAAGAGAACTGTCTGAAAAATGCCCTAAAGGTTTTAGCACTGCATCTGATGCTATGTGTGCAAATAGCTAGGTAAAACAGAAAATGAATCCAAGTTAGTATCAATTTTAACAAGTGCAACTTATGCAATAGAAAATAAAAAAATTGATCCAGATAAAAAAAAAAAAAAACAGATTTCAGTCTAATTTCCTCACGCACCGTTGAGGATACTCTCCACAGACAGCAGTTTTGCTCCAGAGCTCGTTTAATCGCATCAGTGGTTCTTTTAGTTACAACAACTTCATGCATGCCAGCCATGCATTCTCCAGCAGTCAACCATTCTATCTGAGTATATTATTGAACAATACATTTAAAATTGTAGCAACTGAAACTTCAACCAATATGCGAGGTAAATAGGGATACACTTATAAATCAAATTGACCTTTCAATCTATGATACAGATCTTGCAAATTGAATATTTTAAGATATATCTTGATTAGAAAATTTAGCATTTTAACATTACTATCACAGAGCTAATATTGAACTGAGAACAACAAGCTCTAATTTTCTTATAAAAGCGAACATACTCAATCAAACATGACATTTGTTTTACTTTTCTCCAATAAAAATGGAAAAACATAGGACCACAGTTTACTATTTCACCATGCCAAGGAAAGAGAGCACAGTGGTTGCATAACCATCTTAAGACCGTGTTGATGTTGATTGCTGGAGCTTAGCAGATTTAAATGTTAAATGCATTAGTACTGTCAAGAAAATTAAGAAGTGCATCAAATACTTTATACCTGCTTTCCTGCCTGAATAAGGAGGCACCCAACAGGAACCTTCACTTCCATTTTCTGCCCATTTCTAAGCCAAATACTTAGTCCAGGAAATCGACTTCTCCCATGAATAGTAAGGAAGTTCAGGTCATAGTGGTATCCTGCAAATACTGTTCCCTCTTTTCCATAACGCCTCAGGTCACTTCCCGTTGGAGCAAGCAGATGTGGTCCCTGGAAACTAGAATCAGTCATAAAGAGATGAACTAATAGAGCAAAAACATCAATTCTGGAAATTAGAATTAGTCATAAAATGATAGAAGAATAACATTTCTAGAAAACATTTTTAAACTCGCAGAACATATTATGCTCATACACCCCTGACATTGGTGGTGGGTCCAAGTACCAAGGTTAATTCAATAGAGAGAGACGATCAAATTTTCCTTTGAGAAAACAAAGGAATCTGTTTTCTTGTAATTTTCTGTCTTGTCCAAACCATTTTAAGCAACATTTCACTCGTAACGCAAGGAAAGGCGCCAAGAGTTGTCTCATTTTTATGATCCATTTCATCACTCAGAACAAGGATCCAGACTATACAGAGAGGATTATCAGAGACGAAGGATGGGAAAATAATCATGTATGTGTATCTAGTTCATGAAGTTAAGGACAAGATAAGGACATCGATTATTCAATTGCCGAATTTGAATCTTAACAACCTTCCAAACTAATCTAGTGGGAGAAGCTCCCACTTCTCTCTACCTTTTCCTTCTCGAGAATTCCCCAAAAGGTTCTAACGGTCATCTTGAAAGCAAACTGCTCTCCCTCGACTTGTTCAGCAAAGACCTCTGCCCTCCACACCAGCTCCCCAGACCCGGTCTAACCCCAATTTCAAGCCTCTCTACTGCTAATTCATCAAGGAGAAATCATTACCAAAGCCATCACTCCTTGAATAGGGAGAATTTCTGCTCTCAGGAACCCTCTAGCTGGGGGTAACTCCTTAATTTTCACAGCTGTACTGGGTGGCCCAGGCAATAATGGCAAAGCTACAAAGAAATAAGTTTGCCTCAAGTATGATTTCTCTGATGAGAAACCCCTGCGGTTAGTTTCACCAAAGAAAAACGTGCTATGTTTGCTGAAACCTGTTGTCTGAAGCATTGGTAAATTTCAACGAATCAGATTATCTATCTAAAAAATTTGTGCCAACTTCCTCAAATCAACCCCTCTTAAGGGTAAGGTCAAGATTAGTGCATATAATATGAAAAATGTGTTGTTTGATCTGGAGGAAGATCATATAAATATATACAATAGGAATCTCCATCTACTTTGTGGCATGAATATGAAGCAACTCAAATGGACTACTGATCTAAAAATCAGAATAGGAAATAATACTGGCACCGTTATGGATTACCTCCCTAATTACGGTGGAATTTCTTTCAATGGGATGCATTTTGCCAAATTTTCGAACCTATGGGCATTTTCATCATCACCGACAAAGAAACTTGTCCAAAACTAGGCCTACAGCTAAAATCAAGGTTGAAATCGATTCAACTAGACCTCAAGGCAGTTTTGATTGATCTCACTAATGAAGCAGGACACAAGGAAATCATAGTTCAGAAGGTTGAATATGAATTGATACTGGAATGCTGTAGTCACAGCAAAGTGCAGGGTCATGTAGAATACTCCAACCTGAATTGAGGAAAAAGATCGTTACTAGATCTGGGGAAAATAACAATGGTGTTGCAAAAGTCCCCAAAACTAATGAAACACGGGTGGAGATCAAGTGTGATAGCTTCAAAGATCTAAATGCTATAGCCCTGGAAGCTGAGATAGTGGAAGAAGAAAAGGGTTGGGCAACTGTAGTTAAAAGGAAAGGAAAGAAAAAAAAAGGAGCAATAAAATAGCTCTAAACAGATCAAAGCTGCAAGTGCGACAATATTCCTCAAAAGATCAGTCAGGAAACTGAAACAAATTTAAAGGAGACTCAGGCAGGATCATAATCCATGGAATCATCTCAAAAGAAGGATGTTATATGGATTTTGTTGAGGAACAGCCGAAAAGCAGACTATCCTAAAACTCATCCGGAATCTCCAAAAATCAGGCTGACAAACCTATTCCTAGGAAGATCCAGAGACCAGAAAAGAACTCTTTTTCAAGAAGATTGGGCCTCCTTATGATAAGAACAAAAAGAAAGGTGAGGAAGGTATCAAAAGAAATACCTATACCAATTGTGAGGGGACAAAGGATTTGAAATATAGAGAACTGCAACTCCTAACAGAGGAATCCGAGATTCGGAACAGTCTTGCAGGAATTTGCTTTTTTAGTTAGACCTCCAGAAATTCCAGTTGGAAATATTAAGCCACTTCTTGATCTTAAAAAAAGGAAATTATTAAACCGAGGATCAGAGAAACTGCCTCCTGGTTTCTCAGATATAAGCGATGGGGCTTAGGAGAAGAGTAATGATACACTGATTGTCATGGACAATATCCCAGTAGAGACTAATTATCAAATTGATGACTATGACAGATGATTATCCTCATTTTGAATCTGAATATGAACAAGAGGTTGAGGAGGTTTCATTTCAAAATGTACATGCTTTCCTATCTGAGGGGAAAATCCCCACATTAGCTAGGAACCAATCAATTTTACACCCTATATAAGGCAGGAACTTATTAAATGATCAACTTTTAATTTGATGAAATTTACCCGTTTCCTGGATGTCTGGATGGAAATCAATCTGGACTGTCTAGTTCTCAACAACATATCCAATGAAATCCCATAAGTGGAGTCTGGGGAGGTTAAATTGTACGCAAACTTTACCCCTACATAGCTGGGGGCTGAGAAGGATTGGCTACTTTTCAAGGAGTCAAATCCACAAAGAAGATAAACAAATCTGTAATTCACATTATTTCCAGTGTGCCCTTTCATAGAACTTAAGGAGTACTAGAACTCAAAGTGCATTCAAAAGACTCAAAAGCTCTCAAAAATCAATACTAACTCACCCTAATTTGTTTGCAAGAACTCAATATGAAGGCAAAATATTTGAACCAGTAAATCAAATAGCTTGGCATGAATGGCTGTTACTGAGTTACTCTGCTGTAAATAACAAAACTTGGGGTATTTGGTCCAATGACTTTGATGTTCATAGTTCTTACAATCAAGGAAGTATATCAAGAAGTTGCCAGCAAGATTCTCCACAATGGTACCAATACTGAGGTCCACCTCTCTACTGTCTATGCTAAATATAGGACTATTTTTGAGGAAGGAGCTGCGGGAAGATTTGATCAAATTCTCTAGTACTTTAAATGGACCTTGGGTGTTGATTGGTGACTTCAATGACTGATCCTGAGGAAAAAGTAGGGGGAAATCCTTACAGAATAGACAAGAGTTTTGATTTCCTGGAATACTTGAGATACTGGTATGTAGGATGTTGGCTTTCTGGGAAATATGGTTACCTTGTGCAATAAAAGAGGGACCCCTCATACTATATGCAAGAGGCTTGACAGGATGATTTATAACTCAAAATGGTTTGACTTGTATGGTAAATGTCTGTAACTCATCTTGCCAATGCATGCTCTGATCATGTGGCACTTCATATTCATATTACCCCGGCTGAAGAGGTATACGTAAAGCACTAAAATTTCTTGACTGAGCATATGGAATTCCATGAGGTGGGAGATTGAAACCTTAGAGTTCAATGGAAGCGAGAACTTTGATCTCTTGCTTTTTGCTGAAATATGACTTAATGATTTATTCCTCAAAAACCCTTCAAATATAATTCTTATAAAAGTAAGAAACCTAAATCCTATTCCAAACTAATAACAATAACTTATAACCTAATTCTTGTGAAGCTATGAAACATAAAACTGTAGTGTAGAATAATAAATTAAGCAACTAAAAATATGATTAAATACTTAATATGATGGCTTCCAACACATCCACAACATTAACCCCCCTCTCATGTTGAAAGAGTTGTCCTCAAGCTCGAATTTTTATGGCAATCATCCAGAACTTCCGGAATATTGTCTGCTGAATCATCCAATTCCAGCCAGAAAAAGTCATTCGCACCGGTGAATGGCTGAATATGGTTCATCATAATTTTAGCATAATCCCTTAGTTCTTCTCTCTGCCATTTCCGCACGAGTTAATTGCTTGACCAAAGGGGTCTGGTTTTTGGACTTGGTATTAGTCAAGGTAAATGAATCGACTAAACTAGTAGCAGATTTTTTTGCCAAGTTTATTGTGCGCCAAGACTTGTCCTGGACTGCTGCCTTTTCTGCAGTTGTTGTTTTCGCTCTAAAACCCTAGATACACTCATTGCTATCGATAAGTCAAGTGGTTTGAGCAACTGCACGTCCGTTCTGATTGAATCATCTAAACCTGCCATAAATAATCCCATGTGCAAGTGCTCTGGAATAATCTCTCATCAGCCCTAGCAAGCTTTCTTGAAACTGACGTTGATAAAGTTCAACCGTACCAGTTTTCCGAAGCGTGACCAATTCGCCCACCAGATTGCTACTTTCGGGAGGTCCAACTCACTGGAAACACGTTTCTGAAAGTCCCTAACTCATTGGGCCCTTCACTCATTTAAGCTGATAATAATTGTGCTTCACTTAACAGTTGAAACCCAGCCACTCCAACCTTTTCCGCATCTATTGTATGTTGATTTTCAAAAAATTGCTCAAAACAATGTGCCCAAACTAATGGGTCGCTGGTGCCATCCTAGGTAGGAAAATTTATCTTTGCATCCCTTGGTATTGTCAAATTGGAATTACCACAAGTTTGATGATTCTGACCAGCCAGTTGAATAGGCACTATATTGCCTTTATTAGTTGGAATTGTTGATCTACCTGTCATCAGCGCACTACTGGATTCTGCCCCGTAGACTGCTGGTTTTCTATAGTCAATTCTCAAGCTAGAAAATAGTTCTTGAATAAGTCACAGGACGATGAACATGAAAATCTAAATCAATTGATTTCGAGTTTCCCTTACCTTTGTTCGAATTCCTAGATCAACCTATTTTTGTATATTACTTCAGCTCTTTAAAGGGAGACTGAAACCTTAGAGTTCTATGGAAGAGAAAACTTAGATCTCTTGCTTTTTTGCTGAAAAATATGACTTAATGATTTATTCCTCAAAAACCCTTTAAATAGGAGCCATATACATCAATAGGATGTCTAATTCTTATGGAAGTGGGAAACCTAAATCCTATTCCAAACTAATAACTATAATAACCTAATCCTTATGAAGCTATGTAACATAAATCCTATTCTAGAATAATAAATAAAACTACTAAAAATATAAATTAAATACTTAATTTAATGGCAGTTTCAGAAATACTTTAATATAATGGCTTCCAACACATCCACAATACTTTGTTTCCTAGTCCGTGAAGAAGCTGGATAGACTAAGAAGAAGAATTTTGTGGAAAGGCAACAAAGAGAGGGGGAGATATTATATGGTGGAATGGGAGGTCACTCAATTAAGAAAAGGACAAGGAAGATTAGGAAAAAAGAATCTGGAAATCCGAAATTCAAAACAGCTGCCTTTTGATGAAATGGCTTCTGAGATTCTGTGATGAAGAAAATTCTCACCGTAAGGAAGTAACTATTCAGAAGTTTGGACAGAACAGTCCTTGGTGCTCAAGAGTCTAACTGAAGTGAATTGCACTTATCAGACAGGAATATGGAGGGCTATCAGAGGTCTATGGTCAAAGCTTCAGGAGTACTCTAAAATCAAAGTGGGCAATGATAACAATTTTAGATTTTGGAAGGATAATTGGTTAGGGGAAGTACCACAGCAGGATAAATTTCCAGATCTCATGTTATTATCTAGCAGCCCTGAAATTGTTGTGTCTGATTATTGGTCCCCCAGGGTTGGGATCTTAACTTTTGAAGGCACTTAAATAACTAGGAGACAGAATGAATAGTTGACTTGCCAAAAGAAGTGGATACTTTTGGTGGGAAAATAATGGAGCCTTATAGACTTAGATCGAGACACAGTTTAGAAGGAAGTTTCATGGTAAATAAGTTATACAAGAGGGAGAATAGCATTATGAAGGATGAAGAGCTAAAGATATGGAAAAGTGTCTGAAAGAACATAGCCCCTATAAGACTGAAGTGCTTCACATGGCTAGTGGTAAAAAAGGCATGTCTTAGAGCCCGTTTGGATTGGCTTTAAAAAATTAGCTTTTAGGTCAAAAAAAGTCAAACTTAAATGACTTTTAAGTCGAAATAAAGAATAGGGGGAGACCTACTTTTGGTTTTAACTTACCTTAATTCATTTAAACTTATTTTAAGTTATTTTTAACCTTGCCAAACACTTCCTATCTTTTATCCTAAGTCATTTTGACTTATTTTAAGTTATTTTTATATTTGTCAAACACTTCCAAAAGTCAAAAACTAACTTAAAAGTAAATTTGACCAACTGTAAGCCCATCCAAGCGCCCTCTTACTCATGAAGTGTTACAAAAGAAGGGGATAGTTGTGGTGGCTAGATGTTTTTTTGTGCAATGAGACTGGGAGATAAACAATCACTTGTTCCTCAATTGTGGAGCTTGTTTTTCAGACTCACAAAGACAGTGTGGACAATGCATGAACATACAGCTGGTCTAATGAGTTGTTAGATGAAAAGAGGGGGACGCAAAAGTCATAAAAATGGTGGAAGATAATACCCTCTTGCATATGGTGGTCAATCTGGAGGAAAGAAATGGGAATTGTTTTGAAGACGATCAAATCATTCCATGATGTGAAATGGAATTCTCTGGTGACTTATTTTTTTGGTGACTTTATTTTTTTGGTGTAAACAGAACTATATGGAGGAAATAGAGGAGTTGTAGAATTTCTAGGAGCTTTATAAAGCTAGAGTCTACTTGTTTTGTAATATGTTTCTGATGGTGGCCATTATTGGGAATGCTGAAGATAACAATACTAATACTAAAAAAAAGAATGGCACAGTGCTATGAAAATTATATATGAGGAAGTAGTCACCAGAAGGATGGCACGGTGCAACACAAATTAGATATAAGAAAGTAGTCACTGAAAAGATACACAAAATTACGCCAATAAATTATGAAAAAGTAGTTACAGAAAAGATGGCACGGTGCTACACAAACACTGACGGATATGGGGTTGACACAAAAAGTCCCAAAATGTTGCCGGAAATTGACGCGTGGTGACATGTCGGACTGAGTTTTCATTGGTACTACTTTTGTTAACATAACCATAAGTTAGGCGGTGGGCGTATACGAGTCACAGCCACCCACCGGCATCAGAAGTTCTTTGTTTATATATCAGGATTATAGAAGCACTGATGCCATGTGAAAAATATAAAACAAAAATATTATTAAACTATATATCTACATTGTTACATTGATAGCCTATTTATAGTCACTATATTAGACTCCTTTTCTAACTAGGATAACTACATTATAATGCTTTTCCAAGTAGAAATCTATATACTATTCCTATTTTAAGTAGGATTGTATATATTATTCTTGTTCTTATTCATATTCTACCATAGTTGAACATCGATTCTTTAATGGACCAAACCATCTAAAGTTATCCCACCATTACCTCGTGACTAGTTTGCAATGAAGTAGAATGTGATTATAAGTCTTCACATGTCTCCTAACAAAGAAAACACCAACTTATGTAGACAACTTTCACCAACTTATGTAGACAACTTTTTGTTTCCTAAAATTCTTCGCCATCAAAATCACCCCTCTAGTAGCTAGCCAAGTGAAGAAGCGACCTCGACACCTTAGGAATCCAAGCTGAATCATATGAAGACAATCCTCCACTCTCACCAAAAGCTTTTTGTAGAAGGAGTAAACACAAAACATTGTGTTAGTCTCTAACTCCCAACTCAAAGCATCGAGTTTGCCGACTAGCTCGATTGCTTGTGAAGTAAAGCTAGCAATCTCTAGAACTCGGTCACCTCCAAATCTTGGAAATCTCTCATGAATCTCTATAGTCCCCAAAACCCCCCACCCCTTGTGTCCCCCTAACTTGCTGAACAGACAATTACTTTTGGCAAGATACCTACCCTATACAAGATCGAAAATCATCCTTTAGTGCTAAATCTCCACACCACTTCAGCAATGTATAATAAAAGGCTCCCCATCCCTTCATTATATTCCTCCACACCCCTTTTCTAAGAACTTAAACAACATAACTACTCTTACTGATTTCACAAATTTTCAAATGAATAAGAATGGGTCCTTATTAATCATCGTCTTTATTGATGATATTATTCTTTTTTCTAGTAGCTGCAGAAAGTCTCTTCAGTTACTGATAGAGGCTCTATCAGGATATGAGAAAGTATCAGCAAGTTGGTCAAAAAACTTAAATCAATGTGTTATACCCGCACCCAATGCTCAACCTGAAGCAATCTCAAGGGTTGAGAGCATTACAGGGACTGAGCGCATTTTTTCTCCTATCGAATACTTGGGATCTCCATTGTATGTTGGGAGGAAGAAGATATCAATATTCTCATAGATATAATCAAAGTGCTAAACAAAATTTCTGGCTAGCACACTAAATTCCTGTCTACTGGTGGAGACTCTGATGCTACAAAACAGTCAAGCTTGGGAGTGTTAAATAACTGGTTGACATAGACGTTGTGAGTTACTTGATTCCGTCTGCAGTGCCTCAGAATCTTTCTTTATTTATATACAATGTTCTTATCATTGTCCAGACAGTATCATTTTGGACACATTTATACTAAACTATTCATAGAAGCTCGTGACTTGTACTACCAGGTTCAAGAAGTATTTCGGTCTTTCCACGTTGTTGATTCTAGAACTTGTTGTTTATGAGATTCAATGTCTCAACATTTATTCATGTTTCTTAAATATCACAATGGGATTCTATTGATTTTGGGTTCGCCAAACAGATTGGGAATAGGTATCATTGTGGTTTAGGCAAATTGGATCGTGACTTTGATGCAAAATGGACCTTTGGTCAAATCACAATCTTGGAATGCCTCGTGTAAGGTTAAAAATTTGGTCAGCCAGCATATTTTGAGGAAGGTTGGAAAAGGGGATGCAGCTTTTTTATGACAAGGAAACCGAAGCCGCTACCCGTTGGTTGTCCAGTGGAGTGGATGGGATCTCTTTTTCTTCCCAGGAGAACCTTTTATGTGACTTCAGACCATCTCCAACCCCACCCCCCCCCACCCCACC
>NC_028646.1:24219747-24300255 GCF_001406875.1 Solanum pennellii
ATAGAGATATATATCAATTTTACACCAACAAGAATCAGTCAAACATAAACAATCTTAGGCATATCCATTGTTCATTGACAACGATTTCAGTGTAATTCACATCTGTCTGCCTTCCCTTTGGGGGTGAAGGGGGTGTTCTTGAGTTACAGCACAAAACAGCAACTTAACAGACAAACAATAACTAATTAATTAAGTCATCAAATTCGATGATAAAAAGCAATCAGTTGGAGACACAAATTGTAAAATTTTCCACTGACATGAAACGACACGCACCTGCTGCATTAGGGAAGTAAATGCATCCTTTGAGAGACCAAAACCAATCGCAGCCATTTCTGCAACAGACTGAAAAACCGAGCAGTCACATTCCAGAATTCTCAAACCAGTAGCATAATAAATAAAAGATGCAAATGCTTATAAGTTGTAACCCACCTCTACAGCAGATATCATCTTATATCCCCATGAGTCCATAGTACATTTCCATTCAAGAAAGCCCTCAGGTATTACTGGCTCTGAATTCAGTTCCTGCAAGTGTATAATGCTTGTTTTACTTACTAGCAGCAATTTTCAGGTCTTATGGCACTAATTGTCACCATTGATATCTCATCTTTGAATAACATAAATGAAATGGGGAAATGAGAGGAGAAACCTTAAAACTGGTAATCTTTGGACGGGGACCAACTCTCCACATGTATCTCCATTTAGGGTCTGGTCCAGATGGACTAGATGGTTGATTTTCTTTAGGCATTGCTTTAAGCTTCTCTTTCATTTCCTCATCAACCAGGCTACGTGGGACTTCAACTCCTTCAGGTGTCACCCCGACCTGTCAGACATTGACATGAATAGTTTTCCAAAAAAGAGGCTTAATGAGCACTTGGGCAGACTTGGAATTTATCGAGCCGATTGAGTACATCTATCTTTCTAGTTATTAATCGACAAAACTAGCTATCACTTCTCTATGATTGACAGCAAAACCATGAGAAGGAGAATTAAAGCAAAATAATTTTGTTATCTAAACATGCAGTACAAGCAGCAGAAAATACAAACTGTATGATTCAATGCCATTTTTAAAGCTATTTTCACTTGCCAGTTCGTCGTTTGACATATGCAGACAATGGAGAATATAGTAAGTAAACCAAATCGGTCAGATGAGATAATTTCACCCAACAAAAGGCTATTTTTACTGGCCACATTATTTTTGCCAAGCTTGATAAAAGCATAAGTGGTCAAACAGAAGAAGAAGTCTTTACTTTATCATAAAACCCATGACCCTAATTTCTTCCAGTACACAGTAGGTAAGCTGGAGCCTCACATGATAAGAAATCTAGAAAAAGGAATTCAGGCTAGGGTTTTGATTCATTGCCTTTGCTAATGCCGAAATTAATCCGTTTCTAGGTACTGAGGACACCAAACTGATCAAACTCAGATAAGAAAACACACTCAAATTGGAGTAAATATAATGCCTAAACTAATCAGTATTTGAATGACTTTGATGTTGAGAGAGAAAATCATTAACAAGACTTGTGAATGATAAAAGCTTTGGAAATACAAAAGTTGGGGATGACCTGATAATGTAGATGAGGGCGCTCCTGAAGGCGCTTAAATTCTTCAGGCTGTTGGAAGTACTTTTCCATCATATCAATGAACTTATCATTATCTTCAGCGGTACACCTCGGATCCTTCACCAATAAAGCTCCAGTTTCTCTTAGGGTTCGACTCACCTCCAAGCACATACTCTTAATATGGGAATCCAACTCATCGCTACAGATTTCCAGATAGGGTGCCAGATCAATTACAGGAAGCTCCATTTCCAACTCAATGGCTGCTAAATGCTAGTGGCTTCGACTTTCGCCTCTTTTTAGTGCCTGCCTAAACGGCGCACCGGATCACAATCTCTGCTGGTTTTCACTTTTCAGTTTTGATATAGGCTGATTACAACCCGCCTCATGCGCAAAAAATATTGGTTACACAAATAAATTAGTACTCTCTCAGTTTATTATTACTATATTCTTAAAATTAATTGTAAAATCTAAAATCATGCCACCACCATCAAATAAAAAGTCATAATTATTATAAAATAAAGTATTTATAGTAGAATAAAATGACAAGAAGAAAATAAGAGGCACAAAGTGATACTAGTAGTTTTTCTCTGTTATTGAATGTTTTCCTTTTTACTTATTCTTGCCTTGGTTCTTACTTTGTTGCAAGAAGAGGGGTATATATAAACACATATATACTTAGGCATCAATGATGTTACATAGATATCTATTTGTCGTATGTATACTTGAGCACCAAATATATTATATGAATACCCACTTTACAATACTTTGTAAATGTGTGTATATATATGTTACCACAAAATATATTTATGTGTATATTCATTTCACAATATTCCCCTTTGGATGTCCTATGTAAAGATATTTTGGTAAAAGAAAAGGTGCAGTAACACGCTTTTTTGATGCCTTATTAATAGTATTTATCATAACAATCCAGTTGGATAAAATCCGGTTAAGAAAAAAAGAGTAGCGTATATTTACTCATTCTGATGAAGACATCACTTAACAACTTGAAGATGACATAGTCCAATTTTGTATCTCAACTTTTCAAAGGTTAAACTTGGTAATGCCTTGGTGAATATATTTGTTAAAAATTATCACTTGAACGAACTTAGAGCATCTATGTCACTCTTCTTTTGGAGATCATGAGTAATACATTTTATTAGATCTCCTATGATGTATCCTCCACTTAATTAAGTTATATATGCATTCATATAATGTTGTTAGATTGTCACTTTTCAAAGTATAATACCTTGAAACTTCATGTTCAAAAGGGAAAGGCCAGTTTTTGGGAAATGTGGTGATCTATAAGTCCTATCTACGGGTCATAAGAAGTCCTACGGGTCGTAGAAGTGAAGTTGTAGACTTGGGTTTGAGATTTTGAAATACCAAGTCCTAGTGGTTGACCTAAAAATGGACAGGAGTAGGTTATTTGACGAGTCGTATAATGTGGTCGTAGAATGAGTTCCACACTTGGTTAAAAATTTGATTTACTCTGAATTCCACAGTTAGAGACTACGACCCATAGAAGGTGATACAGATCATAGGAGGTGAAAAACATTTAGACCTCCAATAACTTGATCTACGGACCACCATGACAGGCCGTCGAATATTGTACGGTTCTTAGGTGGCACCATAGATCAGTCCGACAGTTATTCTTAAAGGGTATTTGGGTCTTTTCCTATGTAATCAATACCTATACTATGTCGTCTTACCCCTAAATCAAAGCCTATAAATACTCTTTACCCTTAGAAATTTCCCCCCAACTTATTCATTCCTTGAAATTCTTAAATTCTCTCCAAGGTTCTCTCCAAAAATCTTCTCTCTAGATTAAGGAAGGACGAGCTAGGATTCTTTAAGTTCAAGTCTTCTTTGTTCTTCATTTATTAGGGCTTCAATCAAGGTATGTTGGGAGTTCATCAAATGGGTTCCAATCACCCATTGAGTCCCCAAAGTTTCTTCAATTCTCCAATTCAATTTCCCGAAAAATGATTAGGTTTTCATTCAATTCCTCATGGGTTCTATTTTTATGGATGCAATTGCTTGATTATGATCATATTTTGATGATCTAGACTTATCTACATGTTTCTGGACTAACTACATGTGAACCCATGCATTGATCTATGGACCCTTGTTTATGAATTTATGAAGAAGCTTGAATCTATGAATATATTTTTATGAAATCGTGCGTATTTTTACTAAAGCAATGTGTGACTTAAGTAAGCTTATAGATAACGGTATTTATATGTTGGTCATATGACATCTAGATTGGCCCTCAATGTTTTTGACTTATTTTCCTAAATTAGGCCTTGAATAGTATGGTATTCGGATATGTCATTAACGATTATGGATAATGCTCTTGAAACTATACCCACTAGTAGTAGGACATTTTTAGTATGAAGTTAATAACTATGATCCATATAAAACTATTATGAAAAGGTCATGGATGGTGAAAGATTTTCTCACGCATGGCCTAAGGAGCTACTCTATGATGTTTTTGGCTTGGATTAGTATTTTAATTGTACTTTTCCATGAATGATAATATGAATATGATTAATTACTATTGTGTGAGATTTTTACTTAGCGTTGAGTGTCTTTGAGGTGGAAGCTCAATTAGGTTACTTATGCGTAGCAACCTCTAATCCTAAACTATTTGTCCTCATAGGAGTTGTCTTAGATGATCTAACCAGTAAATCCAACTAACATGATGTGTACGAGTTCTACCTTGGCAAATAAAATTTTCCTTCTTTCGTTATGATAGAACTGAATTCCATGTTATAGCTCATATTGTAACACCTCAAAAATCAGATCTACAAAAGAATTGCAGAATCTACTTGAAGCAGGGAACCACAATAGGGTTCACGGACCATGATAGGGTCCACAGTCTGTAGACATGCTCGTGGCCCAAACTTGGACGTCACATCTAGACGTCAGACAATGGGACCCTTCACGGGTCGTGGTGGCATCTGCGGTGTCGAACCACTAAATCCCCTAGCTTGTCTTTTAGACCTTCCAGGTCTAAGTGAAAACCACGAACACTTTCACGGTATGTGGTCCTTCACATGGACCATGGGAGGGCCCGTGGGAATTAGATAGTGGCCTCCCTTGGCCAACCCTTAGACTCCCACACCAAGTGAAGACCGCAAACACTTTCAGGGTCCATGGTCCAACCCTTCAGACTCCCACCCCAAGTGAAGACCGCAAACTCTTTCATGGTCCATGGTTCATCAAACGATCCGTGGGAGCTAGTAGACTCCCAACCTGAAGCCTCCAGACCTCAGCCCAAGTGAGGACCATGGGACCCTTATGGTCTGTGGTCCTCCACACGATCCATGGTAGTGGTCGTAGTCCAGACCCCTAGATTTTTCAATATATGTCCAAATCACGAACAATCTTGACGGTCTATGGTCCCTTTCACAGTCCATGAAGATGGTCGTGGTCATCCCGTCACAGCTTTAAGTTAGGGCTATTTTAGTCTTTTCCTATTTTGTTAGACTTCTAAACCTCGTCGTTTTAACCCTAAATTTCGTGGTTTTGGCCAGTTTTATCCTAGAAACATAATTAGAACTTACCTAAGTCAAATCATTAATCTAACTTAGAGAAATTAAAGCATTATAGGAGAAAAGAGGTCAAGAACCCTAGTTCAAGACTTAGTAAGATTTCATCAGTTCCAACCCCGAAATCAAAAGATTTTTCTGTGGAATTCGTTTCATCACCAATTATGTGGGATTTCATTAGCGGATTCCTTGCATCCATTAGGTCCCAAAAATCTAGTCAATTTCTTGATTACCTTATTATGAACAGACCTAGGGTTTCTAAAATTACTTACATATATGTTGCAAATCAGATTATTACGTTATTACTAAATTTATTGCGTGAATTTCAGAACCATGGCTTTGTATTTCTTTAGTTCTTGAACTAGACATGCTAGGTCAGGTTTTTCAGTTATTCGATTATACATGCCTCAGTTATTAATGCATCATTATTAGATTAATTGTTGCATCCTCAGTTTACATGTTCAGTTGTAAGTTATCTAGTAATACATATATTCAGTTATAACATGTTAATAATGTAATCTATTGCGAGTAGCATGACATCGAGTTGGACTAGGGTTCTGCGTACCCAAATAGTCTCAGAATTACTAGCCACATAGGTTGTAATTCCCCTTTGTGGGCATCATTTTAGTGATCACGCCAGCATGCCTCTATACGTTTGGCCGGGTGTATTTGGTCCTCGAGCGTATACATGCGACTCCACATTTAGCCAATACTCCATTGCATTGACCATATGTCAGTATAGTCAATATTCAAACTCAACATGTTATCATTTGGTCATTGCATTCAATTAGCTCAATATCCAGTATCTATATTATGTTCAGATTATACTCTTGCTTTATTGCTTGTTCAATTATATGTTTATTTCAGTTTTACTCTATCATGCATGCTGAGTATCTTTCAAGTACTGACACACGCTACATCTTCTGGTGATGTAGGTTCAAGTTCTCAACATTGAGATCATGCTTAGATTTATCCCCAATCTTCAATTTAGCAACATCAGTGGTGAGCCCTCATTCTTCGAGGACTAGTGACATGTTTATTTTTATCACTTTTAGTCTTTAAGTTTTCAGTTTTGCTACATTTAGTTGGGGCATGTCCCAACATTTCTATTTAGTTTAGAGGCTTATTTTTAGACATAATTAGTTTCAGCTTTAGTAATAGAGTTTGATTTCTCTTTTGTATTTAAACTCTCAATTTTCATATATTAAGAAAGTATATGGGTATTCCCATTCATTTTCAGTATCTCTTATTATTTAGCTTCCTTATAGTTTTATTGTTCAATTTATTTTTAGTATGCACATGATTATGCGAACATGGTTAGCTTGGGGTCATCCATGATCCTGGGTCCCGTGTCCGTGCCTCATGGGTTGCTCGGGGCATGACAAACTTAGTATCAGAGCACTAGATTTAAGTGCCCTAAAAAGTTTGAAAAGCCGCACTAAGTAAAGTCCTTTTCAAGGTGTGTGTAGTGCGCACCACATCTAATGAGAGGGTGGCTGCAAAGTGTATTAGGAAAAATCTTCATTTTGTTGTTACTCTTATCATGCGTAAGTTGTGATTTAATTCTATTCTAACTCGGTGTTCTAAATTTCAGTAATCATGCCTCCTTGTAGAGCTAATGAATGATAGGAACACAAATGCAGCTCCTCCAATACCTAACAAAAAATTCTCGAATGCAGAGTTCTGGAATGCCATTCAGATGCTGGCATAGAGTGTGGCCAACCAGAACAATCAGTGGGCTCCAGTTCTTGAAAATGCTAATGTTGTGTCAGCTGCACCTGTAGTTTGAGATTTTGTTTGGATGAATCCACCAGGATTCTTAGGATCTCAAGTTAGAGAGGATCGACAAAACTTCATTGTCTGAAGATCTTCTTTTGTTACAGTGAGTTGAGCTCTAAAGGAAAGGATCAAATCGGTGTAGAGAAGGAGGATTCGACGCGCCATTGATTAGTCCGCGTAACAGTAATGTGTCACCCAATGATCTAAAACACGAAGATGTTGTAGGCTAGAACAAAATGGTGATGAAGCTACTAAAGAATGGATCGTCGATTCGTTTGGCGATCCCAACTAACTGCGCCGAGTGATCCGCTTCAACACAACTTTTTGAAAACTATAAATACTCATTTCGTATATTTAATCGAGTATCAAGTTTTTATCACCAGACATAATATTTAGCTTTTATTTTTGAGTTCTAAGTTTGAAGAGGATTTTGAAGAACTTGAAGATTCAAAGGGTTAAATCTCCAAGAATTTGTGCTTGGGTTTGTTGGATTCTTCACTTGTGGCTTGTAACAAGACTTAAATCTTCATACCCATTTTACTGCAAACTCATTTTTGTATAAATTTCTATCTCTTTTACATGTCTAGCTAAAACCCTAATTCTTGGGGTATGATTTTGTGAATATGGGTTAAATTAGTTATTGGGTCTTGCTTACTGATGTTTATTTGTAGTTTAAATGTGATTTCGTTTAGTAGTTGTGGGTGAATTTGATGAGGTTGTAGTTGAAAATATAATGTCATATATGTGTTTGCGGCTTGCTCGAGAGAGAGGTCATGAAACTAAGATTACTAAATTGATGGCCGGTGGGAGTGGGTCGACGTGAGGTTCACGTCGAGAGAGTGAACCCTAGTCTTATTCCCACACACTCAGCTGAGAGAGTGAGTGGGTTAAGGTGGAGGCTGTTCTTCATGTGAAAAATAGGTGTTCGAGAGGAACCCATTTGAAATGGGGTAAGTTGCTCGAGAGAGAACTTATTCCTTTAAAGTCTAGCCTAATCACAATTATTCTATCAATTTTATACCAAAAGCATGTACCCAATAATCTCGTTTATCTCGTATTCCTATCACATCCAAAGAATCCCACTTCCCATATTAGTACTCTTTTATATTTTCGTTGTTTTTACTTACCTGTGATGATACCCATCATTGATATTTGATTCTTGCGTCACCCCTTTAGATTTAATATGCATGTATTCGTTAATATCTTTAGCTATGACTAGTTAGAACTTAATTTTATTTTTCTATTAGTTCTCACAACCACCATGTGGAAACGACCCCAACCCTTGGTTGAATTACTATACTACGGTACAATCATAGACACTTGCATGGGAAGTTGTGACTTTGATGACGTCACCGATCAACAAGCCAAACACTAAGGTAGAGCTGCATTTGCAACTGCAGTTCTTTAAGTTAAACCACACTTCATGATTCAAATCACTTCTAAAAAACATTTAAACTAATAATTAGCAATACCCGTAAGCTAAATCAGCCCATAATCACATAATTACACCCCAAGAATTGGCGTTTTATCTAGATATCATAAAAAGATAAAAATCGTTACCAAACTCAGTTTCCATCAACTCGGTAAGATTAATTTTGTCTTCACAAAGGTTGAAACTGAAGAATCTCAAAGACCCACTTCCAATTGTTCAAAACTGGAAATCTTCTTCATAGCTAAGGAAAACTTGTCTCTCAGTTAATAATACTCGATATTAAAAAAGAATACACTTAATAATTGCAAAATCCCCTAAATTAAATGTCCAAAAACGTATTTATAGTAGCATAAAATATGTTGCGAATGACCATTCAGAGCAAGCAAGTCGGGCTCGGAAATCAGCTCGACGCTCCACTGTAACATTTTGTAACTCGAAATAGCTAGGAATAATTTTAAGAAACTAAAAATAATCACTTTTGGAAAGATAGGGAAAAGTCTGAAAATTTTCTAAGTTTAAAAAGTGAGTTTTTTGGTCATTTTAAAACGACCATAGCTCCTAGCTTAGGATGATTTAAAAGTAGTTTTTTATATGGTTGGAAAGACCTCGGACGCCGCGAGTTTGCACATTTTTGATATTGTATGAGGGAGATATGCCTATCGTAAGTTGTGTTGTTGGATTGAGGAAGGTCCCAATCCGGGTTTAAGAAAGATCAAACTAGTCTTTTCCCATTTATTTCCTATTTCATTTTAGGGATTAATTTGGGGTAAAAATAAGTTTTAGTTCAGATTGGAAAAGTTATTTTATGCTTATGGCTTGGAGAAGAGAAAAGATAAGAAGGAAAAGGGAGAAAAATCAAGGTTTTGCCAAGAACGCCAAGGAATTGCGAGGGGAATTCGTAGGGAGTGATCCCTATAAAGGTATGTGAGATAATTTAGTGTTGGGTCAGTTCACCCACAAACCAACTTGTTTAATTCAGTGATTTTGAGTACATTTAATGATGAAAGGTGAATTTCTTCAAGAATATTGTTGAATTCTTGTTGGTTGAGTTGTTGCATTCCTAGAGTTGATTTGATTCGTGTTTCCAGGTTGTTTTTCGAGTCGAACTATTGGGTATTGAGGGTATTAGTAATAATAAGTGTTTGGGAAAACAAATATGGAGGTTTAGATATGAAAAACAGAGAAGAAAAGTCAAAACGCCTGTTTGTAGGGCCCTAGGGCACTGCGCCTCCCATAGCCCCACAAGATAGTCTCTGTCGGTAGGGCCTTGGGCGGCGCGCCAGCTAGAGCGCCCCAACTTGGCCTTTGAAATTTGGGGCTTGGCTCCCCACGCCTCTCAGAGCGCCAAGGACGCATGTGTACTCCATTCATTCCCCATCTTTTCGTACGAGTTCCTAAGTGATATACCCATGTTTCCTCGTTGATCCTAACACTCTAGGGTGAATCTAAACATCATCAAATCGTCCATAAATATGAGATCATGAAACTCGAATCCATAATACAATTAAAATGAAAGTTAAGACCAAAGTCAAAGATGTTAAGAGTTAAGTCTAAAAGTTAAGAAGTAATCAAAGCAAAGTTCTTAAAGGTTTTCAAGAGTCTTTTTTAAACGTTTTAACTTCGTTTTAAGGCTCCAACTTCAAGTTAAAAGGAAGAGTAATAGTTCAAGCCTTTTCTTCAAAGAAATACAAGGGAACTAAGTATTTCCTAAGAGTTGATTACGACTCAATTGTTCAAGTTTAAAAAAGAGTAGAGAGTTGAGTTCATTTCTCGAAAGTTATAAGGGGACAAAGTACTCCCTAAAAGTCTATAAATGTTTTCACATTTAAGTTAAAGAGGAAACCAAGATCTCTAAAAGAGTTGAACAAGAAAAAGGGGACATTGATCCTAAGAGATCGTTTTAAAGCTAAAGTGTTGATCAAATTATCTCAACCCAAAGAAAGGAAGTTATATTAAAAGCATGAGCTAAAGTATATTTTGGGATAGTATTGAGCACCGATGTGGGGATGAGAGTTCATATTAACTCAAGTCTCCATGTAGCCATCATGGGTATTAACATGTCATACTTCTTAGATGGTCACGTAAATAAAGCTAGTGGATCCGCTAAGTTAAGTAAGGTCCTATACCGATGACAAGGTGTAGGATGGTACTTGGCAGCATGAGGTAAAATGTTGTATCATCACTTAGGCTCACAGTGATGGTTGTCGGTTAGAGAATCTCCCAAGAAGTTATATTACTCTAAATGAATGAAGTTAAGTTCATTATTGTTTTATTTTAATGAACTACGATTGTTTTAGTTTCTTTAAAGTTTTTTATATATTTATATCGCATGTGTTTTACTTCCTTATATGTATTGAGTTGAGTATCCATTAGTTGAGCAGAGCCAAAGTAAGTGTTCCTCTTTACTCCTTTCAAGCTTAAGTTTTGTTAGCATTCCAACTCGCATACTCGTACATTCAATGTACTGATGCCAGTTGACCTGCATCGTATCATGATGCAGACGCAAGTAAGCAGGATCAGCATCACCTAGCACCTCGTTGATCCAACCAAGCATTCAGAGTTAGTGGTGAGCCTCCTTGCATTTTGGAGGACACATATTTACTATTTTTCAGGCTTTTCTTTTATAGAATGTTGTGGGGTCTGTCCCAACATTCATCTTAGTATTATAGAGACTTCATAGATAGTTAAACTACCAGACAATTTAGTTTTAAGTGTCTTATTTGTATTGCAGATACTTTGCTATGAGACACTAAGTGCCATTTTTGCCAAGTTATTTATCTTACATTTTATTATGAGATTATCTTCTTATATTGAGTTAAGTCTTCCCCTGAATTAAGTAAGTCAGGTTAAGGGTTCACTTAAAATCATCAATGTCCATTGAATGCCGATCACGTCTAGGATGTAGGGTCGGAACGTGACATTAACAAGTTTATATTCATAGCTTAACTAAAGCATGGAAAAAAATATGATGTTTGAATGCGTAAATACAGCTCATCCTCAAATCACCACCTCATACTTAAACCTTTTGTTTATCCACGAACAACCCATCATATCCTATATAGACCTGTTATAACATAATTGCTACCATTTATAACATCATTGCTAGTTAGACACGGTTGCTTACAAACTCTGATTCACATGGATAGTATAAGAATGATATGAGTTTCTATATATAGACGTTTTGATCAAACTAAGTCATTATATAAAGCAATTCACCAAAATAATACGTTTTTTAAAATNTTTGTTAGCATTCCAACTCGCATACTCGTACATTCAATGTACTGATGCCAGTTGACCTGCATCATTTGATGATGTAGTCGCAGGTAACCAGAATCAAAATCGATCACCTCGTTGATCCAGTTTGAGTACTTACAGTCAGTGGTGAGCCTCCTTGCATTCTGGAGGACACATTTATATGCTTTTTAGTTTTTTCATTTATTGAATGTTGTGAGGTTTTTCCCAACATTCATCCTAGTGTTATATAGGCTTCATAGACAGTCAAAAAGTTTATTTTTTTTGAGTCTCTTGTTATTTATAGATATTTTATTATGAGACTTAAGTGTCATTTTGGCCAAGCAATTTTAATTCAAGTTACTTTATGAGAATGTCTTCTTATGATGAGTTAAGTCTTCGGCTGAGTTAAGTAAGCTAGGTCAAGGGTTCACTCAAGGCCAGCAATGGTCATTGGGTGCGGACCACGTTGAAGGTGTAGCTCGGGGCGTGATAAACTTGGTATCAGAACACATAGTTCAAGAGTCCTAGGGAGTTTATGAAGCCGTGTATGAGAGTCCTAATTATCAGGAAGTGCACTACATCTATAATTAGGAGGCCGCATCATTTAGGAAATTCCTCATTTCTTTCATTCTCACTTCCTGCATTAGAGTTTACCTCTAAAAAGTTTCTTTCTAATTCGTGCTTACGCGTAACCGATTGTGAGTTGGGTTTTGTTTGAGGAGACCTTTTTGGGGTGTTTCTTCCCCGTGATATAAGATAAGCTAAGAGATGGTTGTTGACATGAGGAGTAGATTGAGCTTGTTTCTTGTTGGGTTCAATCGTCTGTCAAGTAAGGAAAGTAAGGCGGATATGCTAATAGGTGACATGAACATAACAAGGTTGATAATCCATGTGCAACAAGATGAGGAGGACCAATTGAGGGGCAGAGAAAAGTATAGGAACAGGAGAGCTAAGATCATGAATGAGTCCGGGAAGCAGAAAGGTGGTCCGAATCGGCCACAGAAACAAAAAGGGCATGTAAGATCATCCGCTAGTGCTCCTGCACCCCGAAACCAAAGTGAGAATCATGGTGAGAATTTGCAAAATTTCAGGGCTAGACCAGCATAATCTCAAGGAAGAGTGGCATAAAGAGGTAGTAGGGCTCCTGCATGTTCTGAGTGTGGTATAACCCACCTATATAAATGGCGTGATGGCTAGACAAGTTGCTTCAAGTGTGGTCAAGAGGGTCACTTCATAAGAGAGTTCCCTAAGAACTGTCAGGGTAGTGGGAATCCAGGCAACAAATCCCAATATTCATCAGTTGATCCACCAGACAGAGCTACATATAGAGGAGCCAATTCTGGTACTGGCAGAGGGGCAAACCACCTCTATGCAATCACTAGCCATCAAGAGCAAGAGAACTCTCAAGATTTTGTCACTGGTATGATCAAAGTCTTTACTTTTGATGTTTATGCTTTGCTAGACCTAGGAGCAAGTTTGTCTTTTGTAACTCCTTATGTTGCAAATTAGCTTGAGATTCTTCCTGAGAAACTTTGTAAACCTTTATGTGTTTTTACACATGTTGGGGAGTCTATTCTAGTGGATAGAGTTTATCATGATTGTCCTATTTCTATCAATCCCAAGAACACCATGCCTGACCTAGTGGAATTAGACATGGTAGATTTTGATGTCATTCTAGGTATGGACTGACTTCATGCCTGTTATGCACCAATAAATTATAGAACTCGAGTTGTCAAGTTTCAGATTCCTAATGAGCCAGTCATAGAGTCGAGTAGAAGTTCAGCAGTGCCTAAGGGTCGTTTCATTTCGTACCTTAAGGCGAGGAAGTTAGTTTCAAAGTGATGTATCTATCACTTAGTACGAGTAAATGATTCAAGTGCTAAGGTACTTTCCCTTCAGTCAGTTTCTGTAGTAAAGGAGTTTCCAGAATTTTTTCCTGATGATCTACCCGGAGTCCCTCCTGACAGTGAAATAGATTTCGACATAGACATAATTCTAGATACTCGTCCTATCTCTATTCCGCCATATAGAATGGCACCAGCAGAGTTAAAGGAGTTTAAAGAACAATTTAAAGATCTTTTAGATAAAGGTTTCATTCGACCAAGTGTATCACCCTGGGGAGCTCCGGTCTTGTTTATAAAAAAAAAGATGGTTCCCTTAGGATGTGTATAGACTACCGCTAACTGAATAAGGTTATCATCAAGAATAAGTATCCTCTCCTAAGGATAGATGATTTTTTGATCAACTTAAAAGTGCCACCTTTTTTTTCAAAAATTGATCTCAGATCTGGCTACCATCAGTTGAAAGTTAGGGAATGTGACATTCCAAAGACAACTTTTAGAACCAAATATGGGCATTAAGAGTTTTTGGTCATGTCTTTTGGGTTTACCAATGCACCAGTAGTGTTCATGGACCTTATGAACAGAGCCTTCAAGCGTTATTTATATATGCTTGTTATCACCTTTATTGATGACATACTAATCTATTCAAGGAATGAAGAAGATCATGCTAGTCACCTAAGGATAGTTCTTCAGACTTTGAAAGTTAAGGAGTTGTATGCCAAGTTCTCCAAGTGTGAGTTTTTTCTCAAGTCTGTGGCATTTCTGTGCCACACAGTTTTTGGTGATGGAATTAGAATGGATACCCAAAAGATAGAAGTAGTTCAGAGTTGGCCTAGACCCACGTATCCAACTGATATAAGGAGTTTCTTGGGTTTGACTGGCTACTATAGAAGGTTTTTTGAGGGATTTTCATCTATTTTGTCTCCTTTGACCAAGTTGACTCAGAAGATAGTTAAATTTCAGTAGTTTGAAGCTTGTGACAAAAGTTTTCAAGAATTGAAAAAGAGGTTGACTACTACCCAGTGTTGACCTTACCGGAAGGTACTCAAGGTTTTGTGGTGTACTACGATGCATCAAGAGTTGGTTTTGACTTTGTTCTAATGCAAAATGGTAAAGTTATAACTTATTCCTCCAAATAGTTGAAGGTTCATTACAAGAATCATCCAACCTATGACTTAGAGTTGGATGCCCTAGTTTTTGCCTTGAAAATATGGCGTCACTATTTGTATGACGTTTATGTTGATATATTCACTGATCATAAGAGCCTACAATAGGTGTTCACTCAGAAGGAGCTTTATCTCATACAAAGGAGATGACTAGAATATCTCAAGAATTATGACATGAGCATTCATTACCACCCAGATAAGGCTAATGTGGTTGCTGATGCCTTAAGTAGGTTGTCTATGGGTAGTACCTCCCATCTAGAAGAAGAGAATAAAGAACTAGCAAAATATGTGCATAGACTTGCACGCGTAGGAGTCCGAATTATGGATTCCATAGAAGGAGGAATACTGGTGACCAATGGGGCTGAATCATCAATACTGTGAGAAGTGAAATAAAAGAAATACTAAGACCCCATTTTGATTGACTTGAAGGCGAACATTCGTAAGCAAAGAGTATTGGCTTTTGAACAAGTGAGAGATGGTGTATTGAGATATCAAGGTAGGTTGTGTGTACCTATGGTGGATGGACTCCAAGAGAGGATCATGGAGGAAGCTCATAGCTCCAGATATTCCATTCATCCAGGTTCACAAAGATGTATCGTTATTTCAGAGAAGTATATTGGTGGGAAGGTAAGAAGAAAGGCATTGCCAAATTTGTCGCCGAGTGCCCTAATTGTCAACAAGTTAAAAGTAGAACACCAAAGTCCTGGAGGGTTGGATCATAATATATAACTTCCGTAGTGGAAGTAGGAGATGATTTATATGGACTTTATCAGAAGGTTAAGGTCTCGCAGGCAGCATGATCCTATTTGGATAATTATCGATAGAATGACACAATCATCCCGCTTTTTGCCGGTAAACACTACCCATTCGGCCGAGGATTATGCTAAGTTTTCCATTCAAGAAGTGGAAAGACTTCATGGAATTTCTATATCCATTATTTCAGATAGAGGTGCACAATTTACTACTCAATTCTGGAAGTCTTTCTAGAAAGTTTTGGGTTCGAAGGTGAACTTAAGCACTGCTTTTCATCCTCAGATGGATGGGCCAGCAGAGCAAACTATCCAGATATTAGAAGACATGTTGATAGCTTGTGTTATTGATTTCAAGGGAAATTGGGATGATCACCTACTTATCATTGAGTTTGCTTACAACAACATCTACCATTTGAGCATCCAAATGGCTCTATATGAAACTCTTTATGGAAGAAGATGCATATACCCTATTGGTTGGTTCGAAGTTAGTGAAGTAGGGTTGATAGGACCATATCTAGTTCATCAAGCCATGAAAAAGGTGAAGGTAATTCATGAGAGATAAAAAATGGAACAGAGTCGTCAAAAGTCCTACATATGTTCAGAGAAGGCCGTTGGAGTTTGAAATGGATGATTAGGTATATATAATGTTTTTCCCATGAAGGGCGTTATGAGGTTTGGTAAGAAGGGAAAACTAGTTCCCGATATATTTGTCCTTATAGGATATCCAAGAGGATTGGCAATGTAGCTTATGAGTTGGAGCTACCTTAAGAGTTAGCAGCGGTTCATCCGGTATTTCATGTCTCCATGTTGAAAAAGTGCATGGGTGATCCTTCACTGATAGTACCAACTAAAAAAATATTGGGATTAAGGATACCTTATCCTATGAAGAGATTCCGGTTCAGATTTTAGATTGCCATGTTCACAAGTTGAGAACAAATGAGGTAGCATCAGTCAAGGTCCTTTGGAGGAACCAATTTGTCGAAGAAGCGACTTGGGAAGCTGATTGTTGAGTGTTAAACTTGATATTAATAATCTTAACTTAGTGAAAGAAATATCATTCGAGGATGAATGTTCCCAAGGGGGAGATATTTTAACATCTGGTAACTCGAAATAACTAGGAATAAGTTAAGAAACTAAAAATGATCACTTTTGGAAAGAAAGGGAAAAATCTGGTATTTTTCTAAGTTAAAATCTGGTATTTTTCTAAGTTTAAGGAGTGAGTTTTGGTCATTTTCAAACGACAATAACTCCTAGATCATGATGAGTTAGAAGTAGTTCTTTAAATGATTGGAAATCCCCTGGAGAGATCTTTCCAACGCCACTGAGTTGGCACATTTTTGATATCCTATAAGTGAGATATGCCTATCGGAAGTTGGGGTTGTTAGATTGAGGAAGGTCCCAATCCAGGTTTAAGGAAGGGCAAACTAGTCTTTTCATCCATTTATTTAATATTTCATTTTAGGAATTAATTTTGGGTAAAAATAAGTTTTAGTTCACATTAGAAAAATTATTGTACGCTTGGGGCTTGGAGAAGAGAAAAGAGAAGAAGTAAAAGGGAGAAAGATCAAGGTTTTGCCAAGAACGCCAAGGAATTGCGAGTGGAATTCGTCGGGGGTGATCCTATTAAGGTATGTGAGATCCTTTAGCTTTGCGTCAGTTCAATCACACTAACGTATTTAATTCAGTGATTTTGAGTAGATTGAATGATGAAAGGTGAAGTTCTTGAATAATATTGTTGAATTCTTGTTGGTTGAGTTGTTGCATTCCTAAAGTTGATTTGATTTATGTCTCCCGGTATTTTTTTAATTCAAATCTATTGGGTATTGAGGGTATTAATGATCCTCAGTGTTTGGGAAAAGAACCATGGAGGTTTAGAGTGTTTAGAGATGAAAAACGGAGAAGAAAAGTCAAAACACATGTCCGTAGGGCCCTGGGGCGCCACACCTCCCATAGCCCCACAGGAAAATCTCTGTCCATAGGTCCTTGGGGCGGTGCGCCAGCTAGAGCGCCCCAACTTGGCTTCTGAAGTTTGTGGCCTGGCACCCCACGCCTCTCAGAGTGTCAAGGACGCCTGTGCACCTCATTCATTCCCCATCATTGCGTACTAGTACCTAAGTGATGTACCCATGTTCCCTAGTTGATTCCAACACTCTAGGTTACATCTAAACATCATGAAATCGTCCATAAACATGAGATGATAAATCTTGAATCCATAATACAATTCAAGGAAATTTAAGATCAAAGTCAAAGAAGTTAAGAGTTAAGTCTAAAAAATAAGAAGTTAGTCAATAAAAGTTCTTTAAGGTTTTCAAGAGTCTTAATTAAACGTGTTAACTTTGTTTTAAGGCTCAAGTTTCAAGTTAATGTGAAGAGTAAAAGTTGAAGCATTTTCTTCAAAGAAATATAAGGGAACTAAGCATTTTCTAAAAGTTGATTAAGACTCAAGTTTTCAAGTTAAACAAAGATTGAAAGAGTATAGTTCATTTCTCAAAATTTATTAGGGGAGTACTCCCTAAAAGTCTATAAATGTTTTCAAATTTAAGTTAAAGAGGAAACAAGATTTCCAAATAAGTTTTTAACAAGAAAAAGGGGACATTGATCCCAAGAGACATTTTTAAAGCTAAAGTGTTGAGCAAATTATCTCAACCTAAAGAGAGGAAGCTATATTAAAAGCATGAGCTAAAGTATTTTTGGAGTAGTATTGAGCACCGATGTGGGGATGAGATTTCATATTAACTCTCCATGTAAACCATGTAGTCATCATAGGTATTACTGGATCATACTTTTTAAATGATCACCTAAGTTAATCTAATGGATCCACTAAGTTAAGTAAGGTCCTATACTGATGGCAAGATATAGGATGGTCCTTGTGTATCATCACTTAGGCTCACAATGATGGTTGTCGGTTAGAGAATGTCCCGCAAAAGTTATTTTACTTTAAATGAACAAAGTTAACTTCGTTATTGTTTTATTTTAATAAACTAAGATTGTTTTTGTTGCTTTAAAGTTTTATATACATTTATATTGCATGTGTTTTACTGCCTCATATACATCAAGTTGAGTATCTATGAGTTTAGCAGAGCCAAGGTAAGTGTTCCTTCTTACTCCTTTCAAGCATAAGTTTTTTTAGCATTCTAACTCGCATACTCGTACATTTAATGTAGTTATGCTAGTTGGCCTGCATCGTTTCATGATATAGACGCAGGTAATCAGGATCTACATCGAGCGCCTCATTGATCCATTTTGAGCACTCAGAGTCAGTGGAGAGCCTCCTTGCAATCTCGAGGACACATTTATATGCTCTTCAGTCTTCTCATTTATAGAATGTTGTGGGGTTTGTCCTAACATTCATTTTAGTGTTATTGAGGCTTCATATATAGATATGCAGTCAGACTATTTAGTTTTTTGGAGTCTCTCTTCATTTATAGATATTTTATTATGAGACTTAAGTGCCATTTTGGCCAATCTATTTTAATTCAAGTTACTTTATGGGAAAGTCTTCTTAGATTGAGTTAAGTCTTCCGTTGAGTTAATTAAGCTAGGCCAAGGGTCCACTCTATGCCAGCAATGGTCATTGGGTGCCGTCCACGTCCAGGGTTTAGGCTCGGGGTGTGACATCCACCCTTTGGCTACTTTCATCGCCTTCCTACCTTTGGCCTTCAATATCCTCAAGTTTTGTAACTCTGGGCGATCCATCACTGCATCGCGAATCCACTCGGCAACTCACCAATTGCTTTTATCTCTCGCCAACTTGGTGTTCTCCCCCAAGGCTTGGCACACTGGAACTTTAGGTGATGTGATATTCATTTAGTGATGCGCCAAATGGACATGGCTGTCACCATCATTTCTTCATTTTTTTATCCGGCTTCGTTCCTTTTTGCAAAACAGTGGCCATGATTTGTTCCTTAATCCAAATACCTAGAAATCAAGTATTTTACATCATTTATTAGCACAAAATAAGAATTTGATGACACTAAACTATCCAAATAAAGCCCTAAATGAGTCCAACTAGGACTCATCAACACTCCTAACTTAAAATTTTGCTTGTCCTCAAGTAAAACTCAAGTTTAGAATGTCCAACTAGTGCTACACAAGACTCAATCATGAATCCACACAAAAAGACTCAACTACTCATTCAAGGTTCAATTGTGCACTCAAAGATTTCAAGTTGTGACTAACAATGATCAAAGATTCTCAAGCTCACAATACTTGCTTCACATACAACTTCAAGCTCAACAAAGTTATTCAAATGCCCTTACACAAAGAATAATTCCATATTCACATAATTGATTCAACAATTTATAGCCCTGGAATCACAAACAACTCTCACACTCACAACGATGAACACATGCATGACTCCATCCATAGGTTTGACCTTATTTTCCAACCAACACTTGTTTCAGCTAATTCAAGATCAAAGAGGTCTTTTCAAGGCTTGTAACGGGGCTCAGTATAATGTATGGTCATTTAGACTCATTGGCTTCTATCATAATGAAATGTGTTATGAGCAACACTTTCTTCCCATTTCTTCAACAACTTCATTCATGTTTAGAACTCACCCCATTATTCATTTACTAAGAAACTTTGGACACCCCGTTTCTTTTTGCAACTTCATTTCAAAACTTATAATTTTTTTTCTTTATTTTTTTTGTATGGAGGGGTTTCATCTTTTTTAAAACCCTGTGTAATGAGCGGTAAAACAAACTAGTAAAGCTAGAGCCTAACTTGCGTGTGTGTGAGTTTGTTTTGAGGTTTGAATGTGTTTAATGATGTCTTGAGCCATGGTTGAGGTGTTTAGGGTTTAGAAGTCAAGGTAAGAACCCTCAAGTACCACAATAGGGGTCCTTGAGGAGGAACCTAAGTCTAAACCCTAAGACCCCAAGGAAACCATGAGGCTGCCCTTAATGGGGTGACATAGGAAAGAGGTTCACGCCCCGTGGATGGCCGTCGTAGGTCAGGCCCCAAAAAGGGAGTTGCAGCCAAGGAGCATATATTGACAACACGAGGCATCTACCCATCTGTGGTCCGTGGATGGGATATGTGAATGGCCACTGTTTTCTGGTGCAAGGCTCGACCAAGGTAAGATTAAAGTGGTAATTTGTTAATGAATTCTTTTAAGTGTATGGACGATTATTTTAGGTTTATTAATATATTTTAAGAGTGTTAAAATAATTAAATACTACTTTAGATTCATGAATCAAAATTCCAAAATCAAAAACCTCTCTCTCTCTCAAATATCTTCTCTCTAGAACTCCATTGAAAGAACCACGAGATGAAGAAGGCTTAGGGCATAAATATATGGGATAATTGAGTGGATTTTTAGTGGGAATCAATCTATTGAGGTCTAGAAACCAATGTGAATGTAAAACCTTGAAGCGGTAGACCTAATGGTGATTACCTCATTTTTTTGTGAAATGATGAACCTAGGAGTGGTAGACCTAATGTTGGTGGCCCTTCATAGGAAAATCAATGAGCTATCCTTAATATACCTTGAATTGGTAGACCTAATGCTGTTGACCTTTCATGTGTCTGTGCTTTGGGTCGGTAGACCTAATATCGGTGGAACTCTCAAGTACAATGTCATAATGTGATTCAAATACTCTGTGGGACTGTAGGATAAGCACCCAGCAAATAGAGTAAGATGGGAACTCTCCCAAACCTTAGGCTAGGGTTCCAATGAACATCTTCCTATGCCATAACTATGTGCCCACATAGGGTATATACTAGCCAGTGGTTTTCTAACCAAAGCTAGGATATGTCCTAGTCTACCTTAGGCAGTTAAACACTCTCTTTTTGGTTTAGGAGCAGAACACCAGATTGCATGACCTAACTCTCATACTTTATGTCAGTTAAACACTTATTCCCATCATGTGAGATGTGAATCATGGTTTCTTGAGAGGTTCTATGAAGTGCGAGTGGTATTATGGGATGTCATCGATGATTGCACGAGTAGGCTTTAAGAGGGTCAAAGTGAGTTCTCTAAGTCTTAATGACTAATGTGTGAAAGTCCTCTAAATGAAGCTATTGAAGAATATTGACTCTTATATGCATACATATAAAGATGCATGCTATACTTGGTTGTATTATGAGTTACTTTCTTGTTATCACTTATGTAGATGAATGTGCCTTGATTAAGGTGACTTCAAAAGAGTACTTAGTGTGGATAGTAGTTTGGGATGATACTTGCACATTGCACAAGTACGACTTAGAGTCGTCTTAGGTGATGGTCCTTATGTGATAATTTGACTCATGTAATATTCATGTCTCTTATATGATTATTGTGTAAAGGTGGAAAGGATGAATGGTAAGTTCAGTTTTTGTGACCTTAAGGTGGTACCTTAGTGTGGGTGGTGGTATGGAACTTATCCATACATTGCGCAAAGTATGACTTGAGGGCTACTTGAGGTGAATGTTTAAAGGTGAAGGTAATGGCATACTTGTTGATTATGTCTCTATTATGATGAAATGACTTGTATGTTTGTTGTGACTTATATTGTGCCTCTATTTCCATTGTTCATGAAGCTCTATCAAAATGGCATTAAAGCATGACTTTCTAATAAATATCCCTTTCAAAGTATATTTTTTCATGGTCATCATACTTGGTACATTTTTGTGTTCTAACCCATATTTCTTCATGTTTTACTACAAGTGTAGGTTCTAGAAAATGATTTGCTTACTTCTAGTTGAATTGCTTGGACTGTTATTTCTCCAATACCTAGTATGTCCTCAGGGATTTCAGGACAAGAACTCTTATGTTTCAATTTCCATTTAATAGACATTTATTAATCTTTTATTGTAAAGGGTCGTCCCATTGATGTTTTGAGATTGTGTCTAAGATGACCATGTGAAACTTAGACTTCCATGGTGTATATTCAAGTATTTCATTAAATAAAGTTTGATATTTTTTTATTTAAGTGAGTCTTATTACGCACTATTTCTATATTGAATGCAATGAAATGCTAGGAGACTTGTATGAGGCTTTTCAGAGTCTTGTACACAATGTCACGCCTAGGGGTCGCTCTCGGGGCTTGACACCATGAGTAGAAGGGAATTTCTTCACATTTCTTGATTTACCTTCTCTTTTCACCACACCTCTAACTTAGACTTTTGGACTAATTGGCTATTAAGAAAACCACAATTCATGAGGATTAGAGGTGAAGGGATAAAGAGAGGTTGCATTTGCTCAAGTTTCTTCCATGAAAAAGGCTAAGGCTCAAATGGTGCTCAAAAGGAGTTCGCACACTCACAAGGTAGGCCGTAAAAGTGGTATAATGTCAAATTAATCCACTCACTAAATTTGTTTCCTAAGATCATTTCAAGAGCTCATATCACTTGGTCAACTAAACTAATTGGGCAAATTCTAGGTATCATCATACAAGGTTCACGGTAAGTTTATCGCACAAGACATTCAAACCAATGTAAAATAAGAATCCACACTTTTGTTAGTGTAAAATGTTCATCACTAGAAACTCAATTCGATAATCGGCTAGTCACAATGAAGTGCAAAAAGTTCACACATTTTTTATGCAACTTCATTTGGCCTCATCGTAGCCGCACATTTATTTTTGTTCGATTATGAGCACTATTCAAGTCATCGATATTGATCAAGACGTATACTCAAATTTGCAAAAGAACAATCACATTCAAACACAATCAAGAGATGACACAAAATATTCAAAAGGGTTTAAAAACTACTTACATTCAAAATAAGGAGTCACAAGCTCAAACATCCACAAAAACAGTGTCAAAACACAAAAAACATAATCACAAAAGGTAGGTATGTGAATACCTCATCTCACCACAAAAAAAGCCATTTGTTCTCAAATGAAAGTAAATACTTAAGTATCAATAAAAATGACAGAGAGGGAGGTAAACAAAAATCCTGTATAGATAGTCGCTCCATTTGTCGGGGCGTCTGTGCGCGGTGCAACACTCTAAACTTGGGAAACAATGCCTGGCGTGTAGTCTTAAACATCGCGTCCTAAAGGTCAGCCAGATCATCATAAACCTCATCCTCTCGCACATTAATCTTCTCCTTGTCACTCTCAGCCTCCGACTCATACCCTGCCATATCACCTTGATATACGTCTTCGGTAGAGGTTGTAGGAATCTCAAAAGTCGTTGGGGCATCCACATCATTGACTGCCTCCAATAGTGAATTAAAGTATGTGGACTTCAAGTAGTCCACATCTTTCCGCAAATCTGCAACCTCGGCTTTTGAAGTCATTACCTTTGAAGTCTCCCCATGTCTACTCTCGCAAGCCTCAACTCTTGTAGTGAGAGCTTAAATGGATGCTCATAATGGGGTCAGTGCAGCTAGGATAACACTCTCGATCATCCACGGGACTTCCGCCTGAAATCAGGTAGCCATCACATTTGATGAATGGGCCAAGTGCCTTATCTTTAGGATAATAGCCTAAGTGATCTTGTCGGGCTAGAAAGAGGTAAAAGTACCAGACGCCTGGGAGGAAATAATGGGAGTAGATGTACCTGAAGGCCTGGAAGCTAGAGTAAGAAAAGATGCCTATGCATGTATATAGTCAATGTCCACCTACAGAGATGTATGCACTGGAGTTTCTCTCCTTTTGTAGGCCTATCTTGAGTGTATTGACCTCTATATGTCAGCTATCAGTAGAGGATGTAGGTGTCACGACCCGAAAGTACCACCTAAAAGCTAGGGAGAACCCTTGGGTCATGACCGGGCGTACTTGACCCTTTGGGGTATTTTACTAGACCTTTAACTATCGTTCATTACATAAGACATGAAAAGTAGTGTGAAATTTTAAACTTTTCACGAATAAATTAATAAAAGGAAATCTTTCATAAATATTTAAAGAGTCGCATCGTCACAAGCCAACTTAAGACACGACATAATATCTTAGGGACATGTCCCTTTACATTATAAGAAAACATATAATAAGTCTTAATAATAAAACTAGGAAACATAGACTATGTCCTCGAATATATAAGGACATACCAAATCTTGAAAGAGTATATTTCCCAAGCTTCACCTTCAAATATTCAAAAGCTTCCAACTTATACTTGTAGATTATAGAAAAGTATAGGGTTAGTAAAAATAATGTACTACGTATGGCATATGCAAAAATCATGTAAAAAGGGACATTTTAGTAAAATAACCTTTCATGACAAATAGTTAAAATATTCATGAATTTAGAAACAAAACAACATAAACAACATCATTTAACACCTAGATAAGGATTTCCATAATTTTTATAAAAAGATGCACTTTACGTAACCTTTCCAAACTTTACAGTAAACTAGTGAAACCTTACAGTGAACAAATTTGACTCAAAAATAGTGAACTTTCAAGGTATTGCCAATGAGGAAGTGAACTCATTTCTGTAGGAGTTTCCCTGCCGAGGTTATCCTAAGACTCTCCAAGGCAATACATGAAGGAAATGCACATACACCTCCTTCAATACACACTAAAGTGATCCTCTAGGCTACCCCTTTTCGGCTTACTCACCTCGAGAGAACGAGCCGCCACTCAATAACAAGACATTGGGAGAACACTCAAATAAGACACCAAGACTTCCCTTTCAGAATGCATACTTAGTGCAATGAGTAGATGGGATCCCGTACCACCACCTATCCTAAGTAGTACACTCTTTTAGAAGGCTTGGTACCAAGACTCCCCTTTCGGAAGGTCTACTTAGTGCAATGGATAGATAGAGTCCCATTTAACTACCTACCCTAAGTAGTACGTTCTTTTAGGAGACTTAGTTCATTCAATTAATTTAAGACTCACGAAGACTCCCCTTTCGGAATTCCTACCTAATGCAATGGATAAATAACGTCCCAGTCCACTACCTACCCTAAGTAGCATACTCTTTTAGAAAACTTAGCACATTCATTACTTTTGTGGGAGTTAGCTTAACCGACATAGACCATGAGAGCTAGACATGGAATCCCGATATTAACCCCTATCGGATGATGGATCCTCACTTGCCTAGAGTAAGGTCATTCTCTTAGCTTTTACATGGCTTGACCAATAGCTACACCTACGCGGGCCCATATTTAAGGGATAAGGAGATTGCTACTAAGTAACTCATTCTCTACTAACGAGGAGTACTCATCTCAAGAGGTACATTGGAATACAACATCTCAACTCATGAAGTGTAACCACCCCTTCTTCATATCCTCTCGGTGCTAGGCATAATCCCCACGGATTTTAAACATTATATACTATAGGTTAAGGATATCTAGTGAACACCACATCTCAACTCACGAAGGGAATTCATCCTCCGAGCTATCTTAGAAAGCTCTTAGGATGTTGTGAGGTTGCTATTAAACACTTCATCTCAACTCATGAAGAGAATTCAGCCCAAAACTCCCCTTGTTATTCATTCATTTAAGTGCGTGTGTGTACATGTGAAAACACCTTGCATATAAGCATAATTTCATTTATATTAACTTCTATAGATGTTTTAGACCTTCATTCATCAAATTACACAGTTTACATGCTTCACATAATCACGTACTTCATTTAGGCATAATCTAAGCACAATATGTAATTCAAGCTCCACAATATACAATACAAGAACCAACTTCATTATAACTTCATTTCACATATTAGGCCTTCAAAGACACACTTACAATACATACTAAGTATAATCGAATTCATCAAGTAAACACCGCCACCAAGAAGGTGGACCATACCACTCAAGAGCAATTTATAATAAGAATTATACACTATAAGTAACTCACCATTTAACAAAGACATCACAGACTATGACCAATTCCTCAATATTTCATTATACCAAGGCCCTTAGGTCAGTAGCTAAATCATAATAACAACATAAGGAAGCCAAAGTTCATACCCTACACAAATATATTCATTTAACCCATTTCTTAAATAAAAGTTGAAAATATGCATAAACATGATTTCATTAGGGTTTAAAAATTAAAATCATCACTTAGTACTATAAGAACACATTTAAATCATTGAAACACTTTTACAAGAAGACCCATGCTTAGAATAAAATATAGAAGAAAGTAGAGTTCGAAAACCCATTTTGAAATCTTTTGGAAATGACTCCTTGAATGGAGAGGGTTCAAGGATTGATACCATACCTCAATGAGAAGGAAACCCACTAATTTTTGGTGAAGAAACACGTCCAAACAAGCCCTCCTAGTTATCCATGAGTATTAGCTCCAATGGTGACTTTAAGAGAGTTTTTCTTTAGAGAGGCTGATTGAATATTTGAAGTAAGGGATCTTGTCAAGGTCTAGGACTTAAAACTAATCTGATATAACTTAAAAACCCTAAAAATTTCATCCTAGGATCATAAAAGACTTAAGGTAAATTTACACAAAACACCCCAAGCTGGCAGCGTGTCCTACAACTTTTGTTGGACACCATCGACAGACCTAAGCAACGGGGCGTCGACTGAAGGACGGCCCGTGCTGCTGGGGGTCATTTAGGTATACATCTGTTGAATGGAAGGTTGAGCCTCACACGCTAAGTCCTAACCCACGCCCCTAGATGATGGGGCGTCGTCTTGACAAATGGTCCGTAGGTTGGTAGGCGTCGTTTGAGCAGTGGTTAGGCAGCTCGAGTGCTAAGTGTTGGTCCTTTTCTAGGACCCCTTGTGGGTCCTAGGTGGGGCTGTTACCGGACATTAAACCCCTAAACTTAGTATTTTAGGTCTAAGAAACATCCATCCCACATCAATTTCGATGAAAACGATCACGTAAAATTCGCTCAAACACCTCAAGACACATAAACACTTTCTAAGACACACCTTCCCAACGTCATGGACGTTTTTGGACGTTTGACCTCCAAAATTAACCAAAATTAACACAATGCCTAAGAACATAAATATAAATCATTTTAACTTAAAATTAACTCAAGAAACAATTACGAAGCTCTAGTTCACCTTAGTTCATTTTAGGGTGTTACATTCTCCTCACTTGGAATAACATTCGTCCTCGAATGACACTAATACTTTAAGACCATAAAAGACTCACTTAGAATCACATAACACATTACAATCATGATAAAAACACTCAAAATAAAATCATCAACTAGAAAGGAGCACTATTTCACATTTTCACACACTTTGCAATATAAGCAACTTTTGCAAACTTCACAATTTCAAAATTTATCCTTATCTTCCTTTTATTGAGAAACTAGCTTCTCCAAGTTTAATCATGCTCAAATACAACACTTTTACACACATTGAAACTTCAATAAAGGGCAAGGCAAATTTCTCAAAATTCAAAAATTTTACAGTGAGCATCACTGTAACATTGTTAAACATGCAAATTTTTGAAAATCCATTCTTTGAGAAATTCATCAACATGGCATGATCTTATGAAGTATAAAACCATATAAACTCATCTCATAACAAAAAAAAACAACAATCATAAATATTTAAGACTTACAGGGACTATTCAACTCCGAATTAGTTATCCTTTCTAGCTCCCATCCCATAGGAAGGGTTCTTCTTTGGAGCATTAGGATCTAGGGAGGCTTGATTGACCTTTTTCTCTCTTGCTTTGATGCTAGGGCAGTCCCTCATCTTGTGGCCTTTGCTACCACAACTAAAACAACCATCCGTCCCGTTAAGACACCTACCCAGAGGTTGCTTCCCATAAGTATTACACCTACTACTCTCAAAAGTATGGCCACCACCTTGGGAATTTTGGTTTGGAGCCTTATCCTTGTTTCCCATGGAAGAATCTTGGTGATAGAACCTTTTCTTAGGTTTTTGGTGACTAGAATTATCCGACCTGGGCCTCTTACCCTCTTGCCCTATCTCCCTAATTTTTGACTCCTCAATTTGTTGTGCATACACCATAAGCCTAGAAATATCCATGTCATTAAGAATCACTGCCGTACAACACTCTTTGTCCACCGAGCTAGACACTCCCATCACAGATTTGTTCATCCTAACCCTAGGGTTTACTACCATGGTTGGGACATACTTGGAGAGTTGGGTGAATTTGAGAGAGTACTCTTGCACACTCATTACCCCTCGAAGAAGGTTCATGAACTCAAACATCTTTTTCTCCCTCCACTATAGGGGAAACAACCTATCTAGGAAAGCCTCTTTGAATTCCTCCCAATCAACTGGACCTCTTTCTAAGGGTCTCTCACCCCTCCATTTCTCATACCACACTTGAGCTACATCCTTGAGTTAATAAGCGGCTAACTCTGCTTTCTCCCTAGGGATCACACCCATAGCATCTACCACTTTGAAAATCTCATTTATGAAACCTTATGTGTCTTCATCCACCTTAGTGCCATGAAAAGTGGGAGGGTTCATCCTCATGAAATCCCGAATTCTAGAGGCGGGTGTACTCACATTAGGTTGAGGTCCAACTCCTTGATTAGCTTGGGAAACAAAGTGATTATTGACGACATGAGCTTTAGCCGTCATGAGTTGGGTCAAATTCATTATAGCAGCCATCAACTCCGCATTAGTCATATCTCCTTCAACAAAAGGAGCTTGAGGCATTGAAGTCACTTGAGGTTTTGGAGGAACTTGAGGTTCTTGAAGGGGAACCTCCTCATTGTCTTCCCCTAGGCCAACAATAGGAACTTGTTCAACACGGGGAGGGATCCTCTTATTAGCTATACCTCCCTCCTCCCTTCTAGTGGTTGATCTCCTCGTATTCATGTCCTATAAACACAAAGAGAAGAGGTTGAGAAAAGACACCTTATATAACTCAAAATCTAAGGCACGACATTAAAATAGAGAAGAAAGTGAAACTTCTATCATCCTATAGCCTCTGGTCCATGGATGTGTCGCGACTCACACCAATGACCAAGATACTACTAGATGTGGCTTGTAAGACTTTTAGACCCTAAAATATTTTCTATAACCTTATGCTCTGATACCAAGTTTGTCACGACCCGAAAGTACCCCCTAGAAGCTAGGGAGAACACTTGGGTCATGACCGGGCGTACTTGACCCTTTGGGGTCTTGTACAATCCCTTTAACTATCGTTAATTACATAAGACATAAAAAGAAGTGTGGAATTTAAAACTTTTCACAAGTAAATTAATTAAAGGAAATCTTTCATAAAAACTTAAAGAATCTCATCGTCACAATCCAACTTAAGACATGACATAATATCTTAGGGACAAACCTTTACATTGAAAGAAAAATACATAATACGTCTTAATAATAAAACTAGGAAACATACACTACGTCCTCAAATATATGAGGACAAACCAAATCTTGAGAGAGTAGGTTTCTCCTCCAAAATAGTCCGCAACCCATCATCTTTTAATCTGTTGAGTAACTTGGTAGGAGGGACCATTGGTGGCACTAGATCTATAAAAGGTGCCGAAGTTGGCAATGCAGCTGCTATTTAGGTGGATGGTGGAGCTCTAGGGGAGTTCGTGCGAGACCTAGCACAGATCTACGATCTCCTAGAATGTAATGGCTGGTCATCCTCTATCTCAAATAGTACAACTTGGGAGTCAAACGACTTTCCCTCACTATCGAATTTGTGCTACGGAGTCTCAAATATCGGCCTCTTGCCTTTGCGTTTTCCTCCATTTGAAGGCTTTTTCGTCCCCCTTTTAGGAGGATTGACTCCCCTTATTTTATCACCACACTTCGTGTTCTTTTATGAGGCGGCATGTCATGATTCATTCTAGCCATGACTGCAAAAGCATCAGAGAAAAAGTTAGAAATAATTCAAGAAAAAATTGAGAAAATAGTTCCTAGATAGACTTACCGAATCGATAGGCAAGTCACCTAATCTCTTCGGCGAGCCATATCGGGTTCTCCAAAAGGATTGACTCAGAATTTTCTTAGAAAAATGGCCTGTCGGCGACGGGAAGGGCCTTTTGGCGAGCAAGGACTAGCCCGCCAAAAGTTACAGTGCATTTTAGGGGTTAGGGGCATAGAAAGGGAGATCAAGAGAGAACATTGGTGAGTCTTCAAGTGCACTCGGTGAATCTCAAGCTTCTTGTTAAATGTTACAGAATCTACACTCAACAATTGCTTGAAATTAAAGGTGATCAAGGAGGATTTGGGAAGCCCCTGAGTGGTTCCTGAGCTTGACCCAGCTCGCAAAACTACCCGACATGCTTGCTTTCAACCTCGACTTATAAATTCAACCCTACACCCCTCGAAAAAAAAATCAAACATGCACACATTCAATTAACCAGGACTCATTATAACAATGCCATTGGGATCTCAGACTTCTTTTGATTTGGCCAAATTTGGCTATTTGATGACTTTTTCCCTTTGGAATGACGTCAAACACTCCATCATCGGGAAAAATATGTCATTTAGCACAAATGAGAGATACTTAGACTTCACTTGATTAGACCCAACATCAACAAAACACGACCCAATTTTTTTTATCAATTTTAAGCACAAAAACTTTGGGAAATCAATGATTAGGCAATTTAGGCGATATATTCAAACTGAAATAGGCACACAAACACGCATTCAAAAATCAGGAAGGTCAGCACACAACACTTAGACAAAAATAATTTCAAATAAGCAGAAATTACTAATTACAAGTTCGGTGTTCGGAAAACTAACCTTTAATGCTGATTAAAAAAGTTGAAATTCTAGGCATCAAAGAATCCAACTCCAACACACAATTGAAGACTAAATAGCGGAAAAAATACAAGAAGAATAGGAAAATATAGTACGGGCATGAGTTTGGAAAGTTTTAAAGTGAGGAAAATATGATAGATTTTGAAGTTTTGGCATTTAAAAATGTCTGGTTCTCGCCCATTCAGCGACATAAGTTTTGCTCGCCGACCCACTCGGTGATACGCTGAGTGGGCACTTAGTTTGCCGAGTTTTGCCGGACCTCCAGTTAATGTGGTGGTCCAATCTTCTCTTGGGCTCGCCAAGTTTTATGGACTCCAATTTCAAAATTCCTTAAGTCCAACGGCGGTCCAAGTCGGGCTTAGTGACCTCTTTGATTAGTCACCGATTGGACATCTTTCTCGCTAATCTTCCATTTTCAACACACTTTAACCTGCATAATCAACACATGATAATTTTTAGAATAAAAATAAAGCAAATAAAAGTTGGGTTGCCTCCCAGGAAACAAATTCGTTAACGTCGTGACACGACGCAAGTCCAAGATCAAACCTCAATTTTTGGGTTGGCCGTAGTATCACTAGGCAACCCCTCTTATTGTCTCGGGTAGAGACAAGACAACACCTGGTCTGTTCGGAATTGTAGCAACTGAATGAACATGGAATGAGAGGTTGTCATTTGGTTTAGTATTAAGACATTTTTTATTTAGTATTAAGACATTCTCTCTTATCTCTATTAACACTCTGTCCTTTTCTTCGACTTTGTGATGAATGAGTAAGAGCACCTCTTCTATTTTCCCACCCTCATGCTCCTTTGTCCTTTGACGCTCGTGGGGGGGGGGGAGTGTACCTCTCTTTTCTTTGATACATTTTTTCCAGTTCCTTAACCTTGTTGGACAAGAAATCTAGCTGACCCAATAATATGGCCAAGTCTTTGTCCTTTGTTGTTTCCTTGTTAGTCTCAATTATGCCATCAAGGAGTTTGGTTACTGCCTCATATGGTAGTCATAGAAGACTATCTACCAAGAAGAGTTTGTCAGCCAATCTAGTGACTCAAATCTTAGCCACAACTCCAATTGTCTAAAACTTAAGATGTTATCCCTAAGAATCATCATCCTCAAAGGGCAGAGGTCCATTTGGTCACTGTTGCTACAAGATATCTTCAATTACTCTACTATAAATCAACACACAAACAAAAACTAAAAGTAAGTAGATTTAAGTATAATTGACAAAAATGAAATTCAACTTAACTAAAGAATATTAACCAACGCTACTCCCAAGAAGTGACGCCAGTTTGGTCAAATAACGCTATCAAAGATACTTAATCCAATTTTAAGAGTCAAAAGTCGTCAGTTAATATATAACCCAACCAATTGGGTTGGGATCGTTCCCATGTGGAGTGGTACGTGCTTAATATTCAAGAGTTAAGTGTGAACATGTTCAAGTTAGTCATAGGAATAGACGACAAATCAAGGGGTGACACAGATGTCAAATAAAGGAGGTTTTGGTTTTAACTATCAACTACAACAACAACAAATAACACGAAGATAACAATAATGAGACGGGTTCGTGGGATGTGATTCAATTATAGGCTAATATTGACAAATGAGTAATTGCAACGATTAGAAAATAGTTTTAAATTAGTGAATAAGGTATACTTTGGTAGGGATAAACTTTCTCTCAAACAATTTTCCTTGAGTCAAGTTGATTTCTCTCAAACATCAACAAGCATGCAAATAAGAAAAACCTACACTTTAGTCCATTCACTCTCTCGAGCTGAATGTGTGGAAAAGGGCTTAGGATTCACTCTCTCGGGCTGAACTCTTGGGAAACAAATACCCATAAACCATCAATCAATAATCTTGGTTTTAAAATCTCTCTCTTGAGCAAGCTAAAACACGAACGTAGAACTGCATTTGCAACTACAGTTCTTTAAATTAAACCACAATTCATGATTGGAATCACTTCTAAACAAAATTTAAACTAACAATTAGCAACACACATAAGCTAAATCAACCCATATTCACATAATCACACCCCAAGAATTAGGGTTTTGGCTTGATATCATAAAGAGACGCACATCCAATTCTCAATAATGGAAAACATTGATTCTTCAAAGATAAGAAAACGTGTCTCTCAATTAAGAATACTCAATATTAAAAAAATAAGATACTTGATAATGACAAAAACCTCTAAATTAAATGTTCAAAAACATATTTTTAGTTGCCAAAAAAATATTTTGATGGACCATTCGGTGCAGTAAGTCAGGCTCGCTGATCAGCTCGGGGATCCTTCCTTTGGATCATTTTATCGCCTTCCTGCCTTTGGCCCACAGCATTCTCCAGTTCTATAACTTTGGGAGATCAACACTGCATCATGGAACCATTCAGTGACTCGCCGATTGCTTCTTTCTCTTGCCAACTTGGTTTTCTCCTTCAAGGCTTGGTACACTGGAAATTTAGGCAAGGTGATAGCCATTCGGAGACTCGCAAAATGGACTTAGCGTTCACTAGGCTTTCATTTCTTCATTCTTTCAGCTCGCTGCATTCTTTTTTTTTTTCAAACTAGTAATCATGCTTTGTTTCTCAACCACAAAATATCTGAAAGAAACAAAGCACAAAGTAAGAATTTAAGGACACTAAATCTATCCAAATAAAGGCCTAAATTATTCCAAATCTAGGACTCATCATTCACCCAGAAAGAGTTGAATCTTCGTCGGAGGAGGTGACTTAAATTGCTAAGAGTGTATGACACGAATGTGCTTTACCATATTGGTAAGGCCAATATAGTGGTTGATTCTCTCATCAGACTATCTATGGATAGTATATCCTATGTTGAGGAAGAAATGAAAGAGCTAGCAAAATATGTTCACCGGCTTGCTCGCCTACAAGTTTGCCTTAAAAGTCACATCAAATGGTGGGGTCATAGTTCAATATTGATCAAAATCTTAGTTGGTAGAGGATGTTATGGAAAAAACCGAGAGTGATCCTATATATTCAGTTGAAAGATTCCACTAATCAGCAGAAAGTTGAGGTTTTCTCTCAAGCGGGAGATAGTGAGCTTTGTTACTAGAGTCACTTGTGTGTTCCTATTGTGGGTGAGTTTAGGCAGCAGATCCTAACAAAATCTTATACTCAAAGTACTTCATTCATCTAGGTGCCACTTAGATGTAGCATGATCTACGAGAAGTCTTTTGGTGATAAAATATTATGAGGGGCATAACAGACTTTGTGGCTAAGTGTCCTAATTGTAAAAAAGTTAAGCTTGAACATCAAAAACCAGGAGGTATGACTCAAGAGATCAATATTCCTACATGGAAGTGATGAGTGATAGAGATGGACTTCATTATGGGTTTACCTCGTACCCTCAAACATCGTGACTTCATTTGGGTAAAGTGGGCTGAGTTACTAAGTCCGCTCACTTCTTGGCTGCCAAGACTACAGATTCAGCAAAGGGCTATGCAAAACTCTACATTCATGAGATAGTCAGGTTTCATGGGGTTCCCTTGCATATTTTCCCAGATAGAGGTTCTCAGTTTACCTCTCACCTCCGAATATCTTTTTAGAAAGGTCTTAGTACTTCATACGCTTAAATTATACCTCCCTGAAGAAGTATAAGTGATCGTTATCAAGTAAAGAACCCAACTTGGGGGTGCAGGTTAATCCCCCGAGGAATATGGTTTGTACTTAAACTTAAACTTACAATTATATTCGTTTAGTCAACGTACGTGAGATTTGTGAAAAAAATTCTGGAAATTATATGAACAATTAGTGATCAAGATTCAAACTTTAGTTGTTATCAAGATGACAGAGAAACTAGGGTGTAAGTTATCCCATAAGCTCATAATGTGGTAATCCTAGTGATAGTAATCCTTTCCTATTGTATTGCATGCAAAGTAATAAGTTAGGTAGCTCTAATTCCTTGGTCTAGCAACTAGAGCATTTCACCTAGCACCTTGGTTTGTCTACGTGTGTATAAAATACTAACCCTTACCTTTACTTCATATTAGAAATCACATCGATGTATGACTTAGTTTTCACCCCTACACCAATCGACATAAGGCTATTAGATAGTGTTATACTAAATTTATGTTAATTATTTTCTTGTTGATTGCAACCTTGGCCCGTGAAGTAGCAAAGAGGCGAGTTCTAACATTGGCACCCTTAAAAAGACTTCTAAAATAAAGAATTATCAATGGATGCAACAACACTATTCAAGAATTTCTTAGTTACTATCTATACTATATTAATCTTTCATGGTTCCCACAACCCTACTTGTGGATTTAGTTACCCATAGTAGAAAGAACACAATCCATACTTTTGGATGAAGAAATGATGAATTTACGGAATGAGAAGAATAAACCTAGAATATCAACTTATTGCAAAGTCAAAATCTTCAAAACGAACTGAGGAAATTAATAATTGCTAAAGTTGCAAGTTAATCTCCAAATCCACTTACTAGAACAAAAGTAATAAGGTCTAACCCTAAAAAACGATGTTTACATGCCCTATGCATAGAAAAACGAGTCCTAACTAAAAAGAAACGAGGTAAGAAAATAATGTTTCAAATGCAGTTTTGATCTACGTCACTGACCTACAGACCGTGGATTGACCTATGGTCCATGGGTCCCTTCTATGACTCAGGACTTAGATAGTTTCTTCAACTTCAAAATGTACAAGTCTCATCTCCAATCGACGGCAAATAATACGGGTTGTGGATCGATCCACGGTCCGTGGATCTTCCTCCGTAGCTCCATACATAGAATCTTCAAAATTATGTACTAGAATCCCTTCTCTAAATCATTTAACGGACTTGTAGTACGGCTTGTAGGTCTATCTACGATCTGTCGTTTGTAATTGTGGTTCCACACTTGGTGAAGAATTCCATGATTTTCCTTCAAGCCTTTCATGACCATCTCTTCAACCATATACAGAGCGTGAATGGACCTACTGTTCGTAGATCATCTCCGTAGATGCCCTTTTCTGCACATCCTTGAGTTGTGTCTCTCTATTTCCACGTCCGAACATATTTCCTGCAAACATGATAAAAATGCATTAAACCATTATAAAATGGACCTAGTCACACACAACTCTTAAGTGAAATGTATTAAAAATATTGTAATACTATGGTATATCAACACCCTCAACATAAATTCGCGGTTTGTCCTTAAGCGACACAATAAGACTCTAAACGGCACTTGTATAGATGCAAATATTCAAGCACAAGCAATCACATGGCTTTCTATATCGACTCTCCTTTTGAGTGCAAATCTTTTCTCTTAGACTTAAAAAGATAGCTCATGTGAATCAAAATATGACAAAGATCGACCCATCAACACACAACACACACTATTTCAGTATCAACAAGGTACAAACTTTCCGACAATTCCACTACTTCCCTTACTTCATATGAAATCCCCTTTTTTCACACAGTAAATATGTTTTTAGGCACAAGGATTCATCCACTACTGATACTCCGATGTAATTTCAAGTGCAGTTAATGCTCAATGCCATAGGATCGCCCTTATATTCACTGCTTAGACTCCCAAACTAGCTCCTAAGATCACTATATGACTTTCTTGGCTTGTAACCTACGCTCGAGTTCAAATGTTGTACATTTGGGTACTATTTAGTGACTTTCTTCCCTCTTTGACATTACATTCGACTTTTACCTATTTTTGCCTTATTTTGACATCTTACCTTTTTATCTTCTTTCCCTTAACTCCTTTTGATCATGGACATGATTTTCAACTTTTTGTCTCTTTATTTTTCACTTTCTTTTTGTCTTACATTTAAATTTTAATATTCTTTAGATTTCAACACTTTTGATCGCCTTTTTTTGCACAAATTAAGTCACAACTTCTTGTCACTTTCATTTTTCTCTTTTTCTTGCTTAACTCTTTTCATTTCCATTTTTCTTTTGGTTTCCGCTTTCATAGCCACCCTCAACTTATGGACTTTTTATTGGTTGAGGTGCACAATACCCGATGTCAGATCAAGGCAAAGATTGAGCTCACTTTTTGCATTAGCCACTATCAACTTAGGCTTTTGGCTTAAGTCAAGGTGCACATGTCCATGGAGGGACTAGGTCAACAGTAGATTGTGGGAAGGTGAGTTATGATATTTTTAAAAAATGGTCTAATTTAGGCTCAAAAAACATTTGGATCAACTGGGGAATTCAATTCATTTGGTTGGATTCATTTAGGCATTTTGTGGACTTATTTGAACAATGTCCTATGATCACATCCTAGTCTTTAGAGTGTATTATCTTAAAAGGACTAATCGAGCAAGTTATAGATTTGTAACACTCCAAAAATTCCATGACTTGCACTAGAGATTAATCTATTGAATATTGTTAAAATTATGTTTCCAGAGCTATATTAATGTAATAAGTTCATTTAGAAAAGGTTAGAGCCAAAATGACAAAGAAAGACCCGGAAACTAGCTAAATTGAACTAGTTGACGTCCCTATGTTTGGTGAAGGTTTTGAAGTGTCAATGAAATCTAAAACTAGTAAAAAGATTTTTAATAGGTAGTATGTAGTACAAAGGGTCCAAACTTCTGGAAACGACACCGCATATTACTTTTATTTGCTAAGTCTAGATTCATACTCTTTAGATGATTTTTGTATGAGACAACTTTTAGAATATCGCTACGTATGTTTTCATGACTGTTATGTATGAAGTCTAAGCATATTTCACATAGCATTAAAATTTTTTAATTTTTCCACAATTTTAACTTATGACATGTTATGACGAATGCTAAGGGCTTGTCTGAGTCCTCTGAGAGGACACGAGGCCGGTCGCATCTGGGGGGTGCTCTCTGGATGTGACAAACTTGGTATTAGAGCATGAGGTTAATATCCTTAGGATCAATGTCTCACTAAACCACATTACCTAGTGTATTTTTCATGGTTGTAATGTGCGCCACAATTATGGATGATATGCTATGATGACTAGGAAACTTCTCTTTTCTTGGTAATCCTATATCGTGCCTCTATTGTTTTGACACTATGTGTATTTTAGCCTCTAATCCTTCTCTTGTGGTTATAGGCTATGAACACAAGAAGGACAACCTCGAGAAGACTAGAAGAAGATATTGCAAATGTGGGAGCTACTCCTGAAGGAAATCGAGTTTCTCCTCAAGTGCAAGCTGCTGCGTATGAGCAAGTTTCAATCAATCCTCCGGCCACGACGGATGGTGAGGTGAGGACATACCTGTTCCAAATGGCCCAAGCCATCCCCACTCAGGCTCACGCCACTACGGCTCAAGGTAACAGTGAGGTTGTTGCTTGAGAGAATCAACATGCTAGTACTAAAGCGAGCCATTTGAGAGTTTTTATGAGGATGAATCCTCACATGTTCTTTGGATCAAAAGTTGATGAAGGCCCCCAAGACATCCTTGATGAGGTCTATAAGATCTTGTCTTCTATGGGGGGGGGGGGTAAGTACTACTGAAAAGGCTGAGTTTGCTGCCTATCAACTCAAGGACGTGGCTCAAATATGGTAAAATCAGTGGAAAGATAGTAGGGCTTTAGGAGGCAGTCTTGTGACTTGGGAGATCTTCAAAAAGACCTTTCTTGACAGATTCTTACCAAGGGAGCAAAGAGAAGATAAGGTAGAGGAGTTCATAAACCTTCGTCAAGGAGGTATTTGTGCTAAGGAATACTCCTTAAAGTTCATTAAGCTGTCCAAATATGCTTCTCTTTGGTTTCCAATGCTAGGGATGAAATGAGTTTTTATGTAACGAGTGTGTCTGAAGAGCTTGAAGAATAATGTCATGAAAATATGCTTCATGAAAACATGGATCTTTCTAGGTTGATGGTTCATGCTCAACAGGTTGAAGATAGTCGTCTAAGGAACAGGAACAGAGAAACTAATGTCACATTCAGGTTTATCCCCTAGACGTAATCGGCGTCGTCATCCTCTTTTAGGAGTAAGACAAGACTCTTAGTCTTACATCATTGCATTCATCGATTAAAAATACGGAAGAATCTAAAACTTTTCAACTACTTCTAATCGGAGGTTTACATAGACCTCTACATACACATAATCATAATAATATCGAGTATGCATAGACTCGTTCGTATAAGAATATTACAGTCTTCTACTTATATTTCACACACTTGTATAGTAAAGTTATAGAGTCATAAATCCGTCTCGTCTCATAAACCATCTAAACGTGGACAATAACATTTGGCATAGCCCTACATCAATAAAAGTAAGCCGCATATAGGCTTTATACAACTTTGTCTCAAATAGGAAATAAAGTCAATACAAAAGTTGTAGTAACTAAGTAGCTTCGCAAAGAGAATATTGGCATCGTCCTCAGGGAAAATGAGGACCTACCACTTGGATGATAGAATGTCCAAGTCTTCCTTCAAATCACCTCAAATCAACTACAACGACCGGAACCTGAAATGTTTGTGAAAAAAGGAGAAAATGGGGTGAGTACGCCACGTGTACTAAGTATGAAACCATATGCACAAATACCAATAAAGTATGCTAAAAAGGGACATATAATGAAATCATGTTATTTAAGATAATCCTTTGAACATACTAAACAAATTAATTATACCATATGCACGTCATCATACTTAAACCCATAATCTCTTGTAACTCTATCATCACGTAATAATATCACAAACATGAATAAGAGTAAACCACATAAATAGTCCTTGAGAATCAACAAGTACAATGACCAAGCAAAGCCCCATAACCTTACTTAATCAAGTAACCCACCAAATATCATAATTAGCAATTTACTTCACATAGCATAGTCTTCCATCTCATATATTATTCTATCTTTAACAATGATGACAAATTTCATATTCATAGGCATCTTATTCAACATATAAAGTCATTTACATTATATCGTCATTTATATACATAATATTAACTTCTCAAAGCTTTCTATCAAGGCAAACTAGTGCAAAGCATAGTTAGAGTCTGATACCCCTACCTAAGCTAAAGTTAAACCACTCAAGTCATTTCAATTAGTCTATACTTCATTCATTCATTTTAGTTTAGGGAACTCTTTCCTTAACCGACATAGACCACATGAGCTAATGTGGAATCCAGTGTCTTGAAACCTTACACCGAGGAAGGTGGTCTACCGGCCAAGGTAGAACCTAACATAAACGTAGCTATCAAGGTGGATTCAGTAGCTAGTATCCTATGGTGGCAACATAGTTTATGGATCTTGGGTAATAAATCATGGAAATATCAACTCTACACCCTACCTTGGGTCATGAGGCTATCCACCCCGTGATGACCGTAGTGAACCCTACCTTCCTTATATAAGAAGATGTCACCCCCTCAAATACAAGCTCACTCAGTGCTAAGCTAGGTCCCTTTATTGAAATGTCTTTAGTCTTGTTGAAATCATAACTTAGTTTAGATCATAGGGTCTAACCCTTGTATAATCATCATCATCAATAGCTCAATAAGAATTGTATGAGTGTAAGTCTTTTTTAATCACCATCCATATAAGTGAGGTTAACACTTTAACATTTCATGACATTTTAAGGCACATGATAGTTTTTACCATCCTTATAGCACATACACCTTAATCAACCTCACAACATAACCAAGGCATTTTAATTCAACATCATACCACCCTATAATCCTAATATAAGGAATACTCCAATGTAATATCATGGCTTGTTAACAACTAATCACAATTGGAAGTAAAGATAGAGATTGTACGACTTACCTAGTCTTTCTCATAGCTTATCATCAAGGTCTTATCATAAACCCATAACTCAACGCAACTTGGGAGTGACATCACAAAACAATGATAATCAATAGAATAACAAGGCCAATTGCATCTCTATAACACAATTCATCTTTAGATCACAACTTGAGACAAGATACATAGGCTAATTTTTACATTATAATTCATAACCTAAATAAAATCCCAAGAACTAGCATGATAGGCCTATAATTCATCTTAGTTTAACCAACTCAATTGAATGATCAACATACAACATAAGTCAAGATCACTACCTAGGGTTAGGGATACAGGATCATGTTCTTCAATTTTTAACCAAACCATCAACAATTATCATAAACAAGTTGAATTACATGTAAATCTACTCAATATAACCCTAAGAATTCACTAACAACTCAATCCATAACTTCAATATCGTAATTGAATGAAATCCATGAGAAAACCCAACTTTTTGAAATCCATTTTGAAGGAACCCTTTGAGGAAACAATCTCAAAGGTGAATAGAACCCATACCTTAATGTTTCTCAAGAATTTGATGAATAATCCACCCTTTTTAAGCCCCCAAACCCTAGTTCTTACTAGCCTTCAATGGTGGGTTCTTGTAGAGAGAGAAATAAGAGAGAAGGAAGAGAGTTTATTTTGAGAGTTGGCTTTAGGTTAATCAGGGTTAAGGGTATTTATAGAGGGGCTTAATTAAACTAATTAGTTTCCATTTAATCACTAACTAAACCCTAAACCATTTAATTATTTTAAATGAAATCATTAAAATCCATAGGTGAAATTCGACCCTCACCGACGAGACCCCGTCGACGGTCCGTCGTTGGGTCGACGGACACCCCTCCCTCCGTCCTGCACTTCCGTCATCTCTATCAGAGACTTTAAAGGTGAGGATTCCTCCAAATCTTTCTAAGTATGGGATGACGGTTGCCTCGATGCCCCGTCGATCCACTTACGGACCGTTGTCTACCCCGTCGATGCACACTGCCAGGCAGTGCTGCATCAAACTGCAGGGGTTCTCCTCGAGGGCCCTTGGTTGGTCCTTGGGGAGTCGTACCCTGATGTTCCAATCATGAAAAAACTCAAACACCTATTAGATAACTTTCCACCTATTTTCATACATTTTCGACTCCTAAAAGTTAGTAAAAAGGCTAAGGCACACTAACATCTCTTTGAACCAAATTCCCCGACGTCTTTGGACATTTTGGTTCTTAAACCTTCTAAATGACCTATATTCCTTAAAAAATGGACTTATAAACAGTGTTCAGACTTTATGACACCTATGTTAGGCTTTTCCATGAGTCTTGGATTTTCAAGGTGTTACAACCAAGAAGGCAAGGTCTTTTGAAAGTAGTTCTTCTAAGAGTAGGCTTGATGTTAAAGACAAGCCTAAGTTCAAGAAGAGGTTTTCAAACCAAGTCCCTTCAAATCTCTCAAAGAATCACAATGATTGAGAAACTAATCCCAAACCTAAAAAGGGGAGAAATGTTGATCCACCAAGAGAAAGACCAACTTGTGGTAAGTGTGGTAAGAAACATGTGGGTGAATGACTTGTTGGGACTAATAGTTGCTATGGTTGTAGAAAAGGTGGCCATATGGTGAAAGAGTGTCCTAATGTGAGAAGCCAAGGTAAGGGGGATAACTAAACTCAACCAAGCGGTCCGAGCTATGAAGCTCCAAAAAGGAAACGTTTCTATGCACTCAAGGCTAGGGGTGAATGAGAGAACCCCCCAGATGTTGTGAATGGTATGTTACAAGTATTTTCTATTAATGTTTATGCTTTGCTAGATCCTATGCTACCCTTTCTTTTGTTACACCTTTGGTAGCTAGGAAGTTTGATGTGCTTACCGATGTTTTGATTGAACCCTTTTTAGTTTGTACCCAAATGGGCGTGTAACATTCCGGAAAATCATATGTCTAATGAAGAGCCCAGTATTCCCTTAGGATAGCCTATTAGGGGTACATAGGCACCCCAATGCCCAATATTGAGAAATTTTGGGCATAGTATAGAAAAATTGGCTAATGCATATTAGCCAGTTTTCTATATACGAATAAGAAATATACTTTTTGGGTTGCCATACCCAATCGAAGATTCATTGACCAAGAAGTGTACCTACAATGAAGACCTTAAGCTAAAAACACATTGGATCTTTTATGCATAAGGTATGAGGTATCCAAGTGTCAAGCTTAGTACCATAGCACATAGCACATGATCATTTAAAATGATCATGTATATTAAGCAGTGCCCAAGGACATGGTAAGGGTCCTTGGGACAATAAGTAAATATCCCAAATAGGACATATATAATAGTTATTTAGGAAATTACAACCAACACATGTGCAATACATGTGAAGAAGCGGCCAAAGGAGGGGGCTACCCTAACCGAATTCGGTTAGGATAGTTAGGGGGGAAAACGTGCACAAGGGACCACCTCATGTGGGGCCTAACTTCCTAACTAATTCTATACTCTAACATACTGCCATAAATATCTAACTAACCTAGGACCAAACTAAATAAACTAATTAGTGCACCCGACAACCTAAGACTTAACCGGGTGACACTAATCTAGTAACTAGTTAAAGAGACAATTTAATACCTAACCTAGGATGGTCCAAAATGTTGGTTATGGTCCTAAAAACTTAGGGATACTTTAGTAATTAACCTAGGCCACCTATTTAATTAAAATATAAATTTAGCTAATTAATTTAAATGGTTAAAACAAAATCCTTACACTAACCTAGTTACTAGTTCAAGAAACATCCTAGTACCTAACCTAGAATGGTCCAAAGGATTAGTTATGGTTATAGAGACTTAAGGTACTTTAATAATTATCCTAGGTCACTTAATTAATTAAATTATCAATTTAATTAATTAAATTAAAGGGGTCTAAACAAAATTCTTACACTAACCTAGTACAACTCCAGAAACATCCTAGTACTTAACCTAGAATGGTCCACAAGGGTTAATTATGGTTCCAATGACTTAGGGGTACTTTAGTAATTACCCTAGGTCCATTAATTAATTAAATTAGACATTTAATTAATTAATTTAAAGGGTAATAACTAAATTCTTAGGAAAAATTTAAAATTTGACTAAGTATTGTGTTTTCCTAGTTCTAGTCAATCTATGAGGGGCTTTTTAGTAATTACTTAATTTATTTATTTAATTAAATTATTAAGCCTAATTTGAATGAGTAAATATCAGTTCCTAAAACTAAAAAATCATTATCAAACTCATAGAAAAGGCGATGCAATAATAGTAAGCAACGAACGGAAGAAAAAGGCAGAAAATTTATCGATTTCTCTAGGGAGATTTCAAGGTTTCGTTCAAGGTGGTCTTCGTAGATTAAGTTCTACATAAGGTATGGGTTTCTCTCCTGGACTTATTTCTCCAAGAGAACTTTCTTTACAACGATTCAAAGATCTTGAAACTAGGGTTGTTCCCGTTCTTGTCGAACTTCTTGTCCCTAGTATCCTTTTCGATTTCAATGTTGAATAGGTTAGAGATCATGTTGTTGGTATGTGGTGCTGGCTGATTTTATGTGTAATCTTCTTGAATGATTAATGTTGCATGAACCTATGAACTTAAGATCGTATGAAGCTAATGTTTACAACGTGAATTAAGAATCGATGATATGTTAGTTACGTCCGTAAATGTCAAATGTTGATGTGTGTGTGACGAATGTTGACTTGCTGTTTTGTAACGTTATGAGGACGCTAAAGTCATCAAATGCTAATATTATGCTGTCCAATATGTCTTAAAAACGTTACCCTAAAGTGATGAACTAAGATTGATTAAAAAGGATCTCAATGAAATCACATCTTGAATGAATTGGCTATCTGGTTCCAATAAAATTGGCTAACACTATTTGGTCAAAACGAATGCATGTTAATGTCTAAGGGCTTATGTAAATGATTGAAAGATTTGCTAAGGTTTCATACATATTCAATTTAAATATGAACAACCATAAAATTGGCTTATGCTAATAAAAATGGCTTACTGGTTTAACATCCCAAATCTTGAGACAATACTAATCATATGGCAATTCTTGTGTAGTAATAGTATCAAGTATATTATAAGCACTTCTAAAGTAACTCAATGAATCCATAACCAAGGGCATGCCATTCATTGGGACAACTCCCAACATACTCTACAAGAACGAACTATGAACATGTGTAACTCATTGAAAGAAGTGCTCATCGTCTATAAACGATGAAATGAAGCTACTACACTAAGTAAAGAAGTAACGTGAGTTATAACATAATTGAAGGGGTATAAATTAAATAAGTGACCAGAATGGGGTGTTAAAGAAAGTGAGACAAGTCTTACTCACACCTAAGTTAATATGTTAAAAGTATACTCACGAATGAAGGTGATAGAATGTGTGAGACTAGTCTCATTAACACCTAAGGATGATATGTAAGGACAATTCACATTCATCACTGTAAAGTAAGGATGATATGTAAGGACAATTCACATTCATCAATGTAAGCATGATATGTAAGGACAATTCACATTCATTAATGTAAAGTAAGGATGATATGTAAGGACAATTCACATTTCATCAATATAAAGTAAGGATGACAAGTCATCAAAAGAGTAAGTAAATCTCAATCTAGAAGCAAGCTTCCATAATGCTTGAGTAAACTCTAAAATATAAAGAAGATAATGAAAGTAAGCATATCACCGATAGACTAGTTATGAGCATGTGCTTGCATGTGTAAGTCTCATGCGACGAGGCTACCACCGAGGTGGACGATTAGTCTCATTAAGTCCCTAGTCTTCAAACTATGTCTAGTAAACATAGGAACTAGCCAGTGGTTTCAACCTAAGCGAGCTAGGCATGTACAGTTTCACATTAGCCGGTGATTCCACCCCTATTCGGTGTGGCGCAGACATAGGATTTCATGTTTAGCTACATGATCTATGTCGGTTAATGCTCACGATATGTTCTTGGTTCACTATAGTCGTGAGCCACTCCTTTTTGGTGTGGAGTGAACACTTGAGATGGATTCGCCTTAGCAAGGAATCACCCTTTTTCGGTGTGCGACAGACACCGGATTCCATGAGTAGCTCACATGGTCTAAGATTCATTTTAACCGGTGAATCACCTCTTTTTATTGTGGGGGAGGCACTAGATTTCATGTTAAGCTCGCATGATCTTATTCCTAATGATGTCACTATGAAAGTGAGAATGATGATGATGATGGAACGTATATTCAAAGTGAGCAATGATGAAGAGCTTAAGAATGTCAAGTGCCAATATCACACTCATGAAGTTTCAGCATATAATGGGCACAACCAAATAAGATTGGCTTAAAATGACTTCTTATATGATGCCAATAAAGGGAAGTATAAAACAATGTTAATTAAATACCTCATAACTCCCCTAACATCAAAATAATGAAATAAATGGCATGGCCAATATAGAATGGCTTATGAAATGCAATGAATATATAGTGTAAATAATGACTCACTATAAGGTAGGGAAATCATTCCTTAGTCCTTGGATTACTTACATCGACTCATTGTGGGTATGGGACTACAATGAATCATTGCACTTGTAAGTAAAACATTGGACTAAAGGAATTATTGAACTAAACAACAACAAGAAGAAAAAGACTGAAAATAAAACTAAGTATGAAGGACAGAGCTCTCGGGTTAGGGGGACTTAAAATTTCAAATCTTCGCCCGAGGGGTTTTAAAATTATGTTTATGATACTAGTGTCTTGCAATCATATAGAAAATGAGTTGTGTGTTTTGAATGCATTAAAATACATCATATTCATATCACAGTTCACAAATAACGAATTAGGAAAGTCTAATAACTAGACTTTCCAGAATTGGCATGTTGTTTAGGAAGAGCTTTCATTGATCATGCATAGTTTTATGTGTATGTGTGCATACACCCATACTTAGTACAAGTGGTGTACTAACCCTATAAAATTTACTATTTTTATAGGTGCAGGTCAGAGGACAGATTGACTACACTTGCAGCGGTTTGGACTTCAGCGTTTCTCCAGACCATTTGGTAGGTCCTCTTGATTTCGAGGATGCTATAGCTTAGTCTAGCAATAGATATAGACATATATAGTGGATGTTGTCCCTAGCGTTTCCTTCATAGTTTATTTTGAAGCTTTTTGTAATAAGGTCGTTTTTGGCAAATGTATTTATGTATATTCATATTCTGTTTCGAATTGATTCTTATGATAGATGGTCGTTTTATTTACGTTGAGATTAGTATGTGATGCAATTAAGTATTAACTATATGAAGTCTATGTAAACTTCATACTTATAAAATGTTTTAAATTTTCCGCAAATTTAACTAGATGAATGTGATGAATGCAAGAAGAGGCTTGTCTGCGACCTCTGAGAGGTCAACGACGTCTGTCGCACTCGGATTCCAGAATTTGGGTCGTGACAGGGTGACTCTGTGGTTGCAAAAAGATTCTATAAGAAATGATAGTAATGCTGCCCGATAGAGTTACTCTTTTTGACTTGGTATAACTTGACATGTTTGATTTTGATATCATATTGGGTATGGTTGGCTTCATGCATGTTTTGCTTCCATAGATTGTAGAACAAGGGTAGTGAAGTTTCATTTCCCGATAAACCCATTCTAGAATGGAAAAGGGGAAATTCTATGCCAAGGGGTCAAATCATTTTTTGCTTGAAGGCTTGTAGGATGATATCCAAGGGTTGTTTATACCATGCGGTGAGGGTTAAGGACCTAGAATGTGAAACTCCTTTTATTGAGTCAATCCCCGTAGTGAGGTATTACCTAGAGGTTTTTCCTAATGACCTTCTACGAGTTCCTCCCGAACGGTAAATTGACTTTGGCATTGACTTGTTACCGGATACGACCCCCATCTCAATTCCTCCATATAGGATGGATCCGACTGAATTGAAAGAGTTGAAGCTCCAACTCAAAGATTTACTAGACAAGGGTTTTATTCATCCTAGTATTTCTCCATGGGGTGCTGCAGTTTTGTTTGTTAAGAAGAAGGATGTGTCCCTTAGAATGTGCATTAATTATCGTCAACTTAATAAGGTCACTATAAAGAACAATTATCTTCTCCCTCGTATTGATGATCTATTTTATCAACTCCAAGGTTCTAGTTACTTTTCCAAGATTGACTTAAGGTTGGGATACCACCAACTTAGGGTGAGAGGTGAAGGTGTTACCAAAATAGCTTTCCGAACTAGATATGGTCACTATGAATTTCTAGTTATGTCTTTTGGGTTAACAAATTCCCCAGCGACATTATGTACCTAATGAATAGAGTTTTCCAGGATTAATTTTACTCATTTTTGATTGTGTTCATTCATGATATTTTTATATACTCCAAGAATGAAAGTGATCATGAGAGTCACTTTAGGTTGGCCTTGCAAGTCCTCAAGAAACACTAGCTTTATGACAAAATTCAGTAAGTGTGAATTTTGGTTGAGGTCGGTTGCTTTTCATGGCCATATTATCTTTGGTGAGGGTGTAGAGGTTGATCCGAAGAAGATGGATGTGGTCAGAAATTGGCCTACACCTTTGACTCCACTAACACAAGAAGTTTCTTGGTCTAGCCGAGTATTATAGAAGGTTTTTTTTATAGGTTTTCATCCACTGCTTCTCCTTTCACAGCTTTGACCCAAAAGAAGGTGAAGTCTGAGTGGTTGGAAGCTTGTGAGAAAGGTTTTCAAAAGGTTAAAGATAAGCTTACCTCCACTTCTGTGTTGACCTTACCGAAGGGTAATGAAGGATTTGTAGTGTATTTTGATGTTTCTCGAGTGGTCTTGGGATGTGTCCTCATGCAACATGGCAATGTGATTGATTATGCTTCTGGGAACCTTAAAATTCATGAGAAGAATTATCCAACTCAATGTGTATGGTGTGCATGTTGATGTGTTTACTGACCATAAAAGTCTTCCGTATGTGTTTACAAAAAAGGAGTTAAATCTTTGACAGAGAAGATGGTTAGAATTGTTGAAGGATTACGGCATGAGTGTCCTTTACCACCCTGGCAAGGCCAATGTGGTTGCGGATGCTTTGAGTCGTATGACTATGGGTAGTCTGTCTCATGTGGAAGAAGAGAAGAAAGAACTTGTGAAAGATGTTCATATATTGGCTCGATTAGGTGTGCGGTTAGAAGATTCTTAAATGGTGGTTTCATGGTCCATCATAACTTCAACTCATCATTAGTGGTGGAGTTGAAATCTAAGCATTATCGTGATCCACCATTGATAGATTTGAAGGAATCGGTACTCGATAAATTTAATGAGTCATTCTCCCAGGGGAGGGATGGTGTTCTTAGGTACCAAGGGAGATTATGTGTAACAGATGTTGAGGATTTGATAATCAAATTCTATAAGAAGCCCATGGTTCTTGTTATTCTATACATCCGGGTGCCACCAAAATGTATCACGACCTTAGAGAGGTCTATTGGTGGGATTCTTTTTAAAGGGACATATCAGAGTTTGTTGCTAAGTGTCCAAACTGCCAACAAGTTAAAGACAAGCATAAAAAATCGGGTGATTAACCCAAATCATGGATCTTCCTACTAGGAAGTGAGAGGCCATCAATATGGACTTTGTTGTTGGATTGCCTCGAACCCGAAAACAAAATGATTCCATATGGTTTATTGTGGATAGGTTGACCAAATCTGCCCACTTTATTCCTGTAAATTCTATTTATATTGTCGAAGATTATGCAAGAATCTACATTAATGAGATTGTGAATATTGATGGGATACCTTTGTCCATTATTTCAGATAGAGGTGCCCAATTCACTTCTTATTTTTGGAAAGCTTTTCAAAAGGTTTTAGGTATACAAGTGAAACTTAGCACCGCTTTTCATCCTCAGATAGATGGTCAAGCGGAACGTACCATTCAGACCCTTGAAGATATGTTAAGAGCCTGTGTTATTGATTTCAAAGTAAGTTGGGATGATAATCTAACTTTGATTGAATTCTCTTACAACAATAGCTATCATTCGAGCATCGCCATGACACCTTTTGAAGCTCTTTATGGTAGAAGATGTAGGTCTCCGGTATGATTGTTTGAGGTTTGTGGGTCCTAACTCCTTGGTCCAGAGATTATCTATGACGCTATAGAGAAATTTCGAATCATAAGAGATAGATAGAAGACAACCTATAGTCGAAAAAAGTCTTATGCCGACAATAGGAGAAGAGATCTTGAATTTGAAATAGGTGATCATGTCTATTTGAAGATTTCACCTATGAAATGGGTGATGAGATTCGGTAGAAGGGGGAAGATAATTCCCCGGTATGTTGGTCTTTATGAGGTATTACAACGAATTCTAAAGGTTGCATATGAGTTTAAATGCATAGGCGACCCGGTGTCTATTCTGTCTATGGAAGGTTTAGGGGGGGATGAGAACCTCTCTTATGAAGAGGTTCCGGTTGAGATCCTATATCGTCAAGTCAAGAAGTTGAGGAACAAGGAGGTTGCCTCTGTAAAAGTTCTATGGAGGAACCATCTTGTTGAGGGTGCAACATCGGAGGCCGAAGCTTACATGAAGTCCCACTACCCTCATCTTTTTACTCCTTGAGGTTAGACATTCCTCTTAATAAATAAATTTATGAATAAATATGAAATTGACTTGCTTTCTAAATAGGTGCATATTTTGGCAAAAGTTGTACCAACTAGAGTTTTAAGAAAATGCCTTTATACTCTATTCTTGCAATTATATGAACTATGTATGCATGTGTCTTCTTGAGATCTTGCTGTTTTGTTGTTATCTTGAGAAGAATGGTAACATGGTATATCCTTGATGTATTTTGAGCTCATGATAATGTTCAGAAGGAAGTTCCTCACAATGTGTTACGAATATGGAGCTCTTATATGTTGTGCATCATGAATTGAGTGCTATGTGTAATGTTGTGATATGTGTTGAAAGGAATTGTGAAGTACTCCTATGAGATGTGACTCGTTATGATTTTATGTTGTTGTTGGTTGGGCTGCTAGTAGTGAGTCTATCCTTACCCTCCAAAAAGATTTTAGTGTTATTCGAGGACGAATGTTCCTTGGGGGGGGGGGATAATGTAACACTGGAAATACCATGAATTAGACTAGAGTTTAATCTATTGAATAATGTTTAAAATGATGTTTCCATACCTATATTAATGTAATAACTTTATTTAGAAAAGGTTAGAGACAAAATGACAAAGAAAGACCCGAAAACTAGCTAAATTGAACTAGTTGACGTCCCTATGTTTGGTGAAGGTTTTGAAGTGTCAAACGAAGTCTAAAACTAGGAAAAAGATATTGTATAGGTAGTATGTAGTAAAAAGGGTCCAAACGTCCCTTAACGACATCCCAAGGACCACTCAAAGGGTCCTTGGGGAGGACCCCAACACGGGTAGGCAGGCTGCCAAATCATCCTGCGCGAGCTAGAACTAATGGGGCTGCTGCGCGACACGCAGCCCACACTAGGTTCACTGCCTCAATAATTGGGAGGAAGACTCACGATGCGGAGCTCACTGCCTCGAACCAAAAGTTTCAGAAAAATAATGGGAATTGGCCCCGCGACGCGCAGACACTCCCTGATTCGTTAAAGTCGTATTTTTGGTAATTTAACTTCACAAAAAGACCCATTTAATTGAAGGGTCTTTTCGGTATTTTGTGGGATGACTATATATTGAATTTAGGTCAGTTTTAGATCACTTTTACACACTTATACCAAATCAAATGAATTTCTCTCATCTCTCTCAATAACACTATCTTTTTCAAACTCCATTGAAGAAAAATAAAAACTTAAGGAAGAAAATGAAGACTTCAAGATTTCCATACAAAATATGTGGATTATTCGTCAATAATGTATGGGTTCTTTACTCTTGGGATTACTTTCCCCAAGAGGTCCTTTCAAAGACAGTATTCAAGAAATTCAAATTCTAGGGTTTTTTCTATACAAAACGGGTTTTCTCCCAAACTCTAAATTTATGACTATCGATGAAAAATAATGGTTTTCTATGGTTGATTAAGCGTATATTGTCGAAGGTTTGACTTGTAATGTTAGATTTTCGTGTGAAGTATGTTCCTTATCAAATATATGGTTTTGATGGGGTTATATCTACTACTTGATAACATGTGATTATTAGGATTGAGACTATGACTTGAATGAACTCCTAATTGACCCTTTTCCCTTATCCTACATTATGAATTGATCTTGAATATGACTTGAATAGTTTGTATTGGTTATACTATTGAGTATTTCACTACACTATGTTGTTGTATAATGAATATAAGTTCTTGAATAAGGATCTTTGAAGCAAGAAGTAAGTCTTGTAAAGTCGTGATTAATCTATGATATTTATGTTAGCCTATAAATGATGTTACAATGCTAATGAAATATGTATGATGATGCTATGCATATATGTTGGGCTATGAATATGTTAATTTGTGAGATCATGATAAGAATACGATAATTCAAGTTTATGACATTCTCTTGTATGCTTTACACAAGATGATATCTGATATGTTAATCTCACAAATAAAGGGTTACGATGAAAGAAAATTCTCATCTAATCCTAAAAAGCTTATGATCATTTTTATACAAGGAGTTAATCTTCTACGACTTATGATAATATTTATGAATATAGGATAACTTAAAGGTTAATAAAACAAAGGACTTTAGCTTAGCATTGAGTGAACTAGATATGAGAGGTGTCCCTTCCCTAGTTGAAGGTAGGCTCACAATGACTCTCATGAGATAGAGGCTGCCATGTCATGTGGAACTATGGGTCTCTAATATATCTCCTAATTCTTGAACTATGTTGCCACCATAGGATACTAGATAGTTGATCCACCTAGAAAGCTATGTCATGTTTGGTTCTACTTTGACCGGTAGACCATCTTCTTTCGGTGTGGGGTTTAATGACACCGGATTTCATGTTTAGTTCACATGGTCTAATGTCGGTTAAGATGAATGTTCTCAAAAGTAAAATGAAATACAAGTAAATGGACATTAACTAGGTGACTTGAGGAGTCTACTTAGTATAGGTAGGGGTATGGGACTCTACCTAGACATTTCACAAGTTGACTCAAAGGGAAGTGCTAGGAGATTGTTGTTATGTAATATGATAACAAGAAAGGTATGATGCTTATGATACATGGATTTACTCTAATATGAAGTTTGTTATGTTTATGAACATGTTATTGGTCAATATCGCTTTATGAGGTGATGACTACTTATGTTACAAGTTATATGAAGCAAAGTTTTACTTATGGTCTTCTATCTTATCTACTTGGTTATGTGAGGTTATAAGGCTTCAAATGACCATTGCACTTGTTAGTTGGGGATGGAATCATTGGTAAGTGTTTTTTATGTTATGTTTATATGATCTATTGAATATTAAATGTTAACATGACTCTATGATAATGTCTTTGATTATGATCATGCTTTATGTTGATGACATCCTTAACTTGTATATGTTCTATGGTATGTGCATTGAAGATTTTCAAATGACTTAGCATGCTTTCTAAGAAATGATCATTTTCATGCATGTACTTAAATATTATGTGCATATACCTATACTAAGCACATTTGGCGTACTAACCCCATTACTTTATATTACTAAATAAAAATGTAGGGTCCGGCCATTCAAGATTAAGAAGGTCGATTTAAGTAGCTTGGAAATCTTTCTCCAAGTATTGGTAGGTCCTCATGTTCGGGGATGCTATCTTTTCGTACTCTGTCTTATGAAGACTTTAGTAGTTATTAAGAATACTTTTGATTCCATTAACGTTCTTTGGATTCTTTTGTATTAAGGACTATATGGAATATTGACTTTTATTGGCTAAGTCCAGATTCGTACTCTTTAGATTGTTTTTATATGAGAGAGTTTCTAGAATATTTCTACGTATGTTTTCATGATTGTTATGTATAAAGTCTAAGTATACTTCACATAGTAGTAATTTTTTTTAATTTTTCCGCAATTTTAATTGATGACATATTATGACGAATACTAAGGGCTTGTATGAGTCCTCTGAGAGGATGACGACGCCGGTCGCATCTGGGGGGTGCTTTCCGGATGTTACAAGGTTGGCACAAAATTTTTTGAACAATCAACTATTCTCACACCCTCTTGGCACAACATTCCATTATCAGAATATTAGTTACCATTTTAAGTTTTAGCTTAAGTCATGTGGTCAAGTTGGTTCATTATCATGTCATTTCAAGAGCTAACACATTGAACTAATTCTAGACTAAAGATTTTAGCACATATCACAAAATTTAGACGTCTATCGTTTTTCTTTCTTAATTATGTCATCATGTTTCATTCTTTCCCATGCTTCTAGAAATACAATCCTAACACATGTCATCTCAACAGAAATCAAACAGTCTCTTGGGGAAAAAGAACACATGCAAAAAAACCCAAGTGAGGATTATTAGTTAGGTTACTCAGACTTCACCCGATCATTCATAATCCATTTACCCTACCCCCAACAAAAGAGAGTGCAATTGTCCCCTATTGAAAATATTAAAGATCAAAGGATTAGGTGAAGCTAACCTGTGGCTCATAGTGTCGAAGACTTATCAATAAGTGTGTGGGTTCGGTTTCCCAGAGCCCGCTGGAACAACACTTGGGTTACCATCAGAAGTGCCCACATCATCTACAACAACACCCTTAGTAGTGCTATCAATCACCCGAACTGCACCATCAGTGGTTCTCACATCATCTCACAGACATAATAACCCCCTTAAGAACTTGCATAGAACTCGATGCACCAGTTGCTCTCTCATAAATCCTTTGTTGGTATAACTCCTCATCTATAATGGAAGCCCTAATAGCATGATTGTACTCCGTCTTTCTTGCCCTAACATCATCAACGGCCTCAGAGGTATAGCTAGGTCGGTGCCTCTTACCTCGAGCCCGGGTAGGCTCGGCCTCTGCTAAATCCTCACAAAATAGTGTATCCAGCATTGTATTATCAGCCAGTGTAGTCAACACAGACTCTAGCTCATTAACGGGTGGGGCCAGTATGCTATCAAGGTTGGCCTAGAGACTGTCTAACTCGGCCTAGTTAGAGAAGACATCAGTGGCGAGGGATGGGTGTGCAAGGACCCTCAACTTGAAGGCATTTATGAAGAACTTGGACTTTTAAGTCCATCATAGTCTCCATCATTTCTTCATTCTAGCCTCAGACTCTACAATGGAACTCTGCATCCAAGGCTTCACATGGTGGAGTAGTGTGACCATCTCACTTCTAATTTATGTACTCTAGACAAGGGCACGACAATAGCTCCAGAAGGTGGTGTGGCTCTGGATGAGCTAGGGTCCAACTCTGGTCCTGAGATGGTAAGCCCAGTGCATCATCAGTGTAAGATGGAGTGGCAGGTATGCACCCTGCAGTTGCTTTACATCATCGACTAAATATTCTCCCGATGGGAGTACCTCAATTTTGCGGCTCTTAGTCTTGTGCCACTACATTTGTTTCATCTCGAATCTGGCCTAAGAACCCCTACTGGCCGGAGTTGTCACAATGCCATATTGTCACTCCAGTATCCTTGCATAACTGAAACATAAGGCACAGAAAAGGGTAAGTTGTGGAGGCCTTCAAATCCCTCTCATGGATCTTCGCAATGAGAATGCAACCAAAATAGATCTCAAAACCTGAAACAATGTTTTTGCTACCATAACCACTCAGTCCTAAGTGAGTGCATTATCAACCTTTATGGGAGAAACCTAATTGCAAACCAACAAGCAGAAAAACTTAGCCACGAATAAGAGAGTGGCCTTTTTGATGCTTAAACCCAGAGTGGTGACCCACTCGGCTTGCCCTCTTTCAGTAGCTATATAACGATCCATCCAAAGTAATACGTTCTGTCATTTCTCGACACTCTAACTGAATTTTCCCACCGTGCACGATATCCCATCTGTAGTCAAACTTATTTACATTGAGTGGCCAAGTGTGTCCAGGGCTAGGGCCGTAGAGGAACTGGCGAATGGTGCTCTCAAAGATGTCCACTTAAAACATGCACAATAATATAGCTGTGAGGGGTGCCTGGGTTGTGGTCCTGGCATTCTTGTGAATAGATCCCTGAAGACTTGTTGCATAAGAAGCATAAAACACCCTTACAATATCCTCGCTATATGTGCCAGGATCCCAAGCCATCCGCTCACGCTTATGATGTTGAAATATATGGTCGACGTCGGGTAGAGTGTGTAGGCTCCCCATGAGGACTCAATGCTCCTCAGTAATAAGTCGGGCCATCTTCCCTTTTGCATTCTTCATTTTTGCATCCTTGTAGATTTGCCATTGTCCCTCGACGCACCACCAATTTTTCTCCTCAGTAGCCAAAGCATCATCGTTATTTGGTGGCATAGGCACCTCTCCCGAACTAGTAGCCTCATAAGACGAGGCACCTTGGATTTGTGAACTAGAAATGGTGTAAGATCCCCATACAGACCTAGCAGCAGAGGTGGACTCAGACCGGAAATAGACCCAACCAGTGACTCCATCAGTGTATCTTTCTCATTAGAATGTGAAGCAGTCTCTACATTGGGGACCACCTTCTATGACTGAATCCTTGTACACTTAGGTCCAGTGCTTGTTTTCCTCCCAATAATGGGGACATACTCAGGGTCTTTTTCTACATCGAAGTCTTTGTCAACCAATTTGCAGGTGGGAGCCATTGACTTGGACTTACCCTTGATGGATATAACTTTCTTCATGGCCATGGTATCTGTAGAAGAAGAATTAGTGCCAAAATCAATTAAGAACACACTTGAAAATATATTAGATCAAGAACAAACAGAAATGAAAAAAAATAATTCAGACAATGGCTTCACTGGCCACCTACGGTGTGTATTTACTGTCCATGGATCCCATCTTTAGATCAGAATTCCCAAAAAGTTGGGCTCTACTGGGAACCACGGATGTGCATAATGGTCCGTAGATGGACCTACAGACCGTCGGCCACCTTTTTGGTTCAACACTTAGTGGAATTACTTTCTGCCACAGACCATGGACCTGATCTACGATTCATAGACTTATGTACGGTGCATAGACAAGCTCTCATGAATCCAGCCTGTGCTAGGTATCACGCACCCTTCACTTCAAAAAAATTGTTTTCAAGTCTAAGAATTTACTCTCGTCTAATCATGCATTTCAACACGATTTATGCTAGTTTGTCATTCTAAGGGTTCCAATTACTCATTTTCTAATAGGTATTGCATACTAGACTAGGAACCCTATGTCGAAACTTGCATTTAGACTCATATGTCATTGGTTTTACACACTATAAAGGCAACACAATCACAATTTATCATCCCAATGGTGTTTTTAATTTTAAATTAGCATGCAATTTCACCGACCAATTACCGAAGGTCAAGACCCAATTCCTGACTTTCTATAATCAACAATGAATCGGAATTCAAAGTGAAGGAAAAATTACCTTACAAGCAATGGAAATGGGGTGATTGTGTGATGACTTGACACTCCCAATACTACTAACTTGCCTTTTGCAACGAACTCGGACACCAAAATCTCTTGGGAAATCTGGGATGTAGGGATTTCAGAGAGAAAAGATGATTGGGAATATGGGGGATGAATGTGGAGAGATTTATGAGGGATTGATGGTAATATGGAGGGATAGTTAGAGAGGTTTTTAAACTGTTTAGGGGGAATATGGAACGTTAAAAGTGTTTTGAATAAGAGGGATTTTACTTAAGGGGGAGTGTAAGTCAGGTCAGGCAGACTAGGGTTTGGACCCACGAGACCCTAGGTCCATATACGGCTCGTAGATCACATTAATACTTAGAAAATATGGAAACCTTACATGGGATTACAAACACCATTCACGGTCCGAGGAATGAACCATATACTTTCGATGGGTTCCATAGACCTCTATACCAGACCCTTTTTTTGCAGATTATGCCTTTCATCCATGCACATGTAGCAACCATTAGCCCCTTTTTAACATTTTGTGGACACTTTTTAGACACGGACCCTATGCTATATCTGCCAAACATTAAAACAAAAATAGAGTACGTATCTAAAGGAGTAGTGAATAACAAATAAACAAAGAAAACTACCAAACTGAATAGAAAAACCAGTAATTGACTAGATTGTACATATTGGGTTGACTCCAAAGAAACGCTTTATTCAACGCCGTGGCACGGCGCATGCCTCTTGATTACTCAGAATTCATCAAGATAGTAGGCCTAAACTACTTCTTGCACGCTTTCAGTGTTTCCCAAATAGATCTTCATCATTTCCCCATCACCGTGAACCTTGTTCCCTCACTATTTTCAAGTTCCACCACTCTATGTGGGAGCGCTTTCGTGACTAAAAATGGTCTGATCCATTTGGACTTGAGCTTTCTTGGAAACAAGTGCAACATATAGTTGAATAGAAACACAAGATCACCAACAACAAGTTCTCGCTTTTTGATCATTTGATCATGATACTTCTTCATCTTCTCCTTGTACAAGGCAGAACTTTCATAAGATTGTAGGCTAAACTCATTGAGCACATTCAAGTCTCTCATCCTTTGATTCAACGTGGCGCCCCAATCCAAATTTAGCTTCTTTAGCGCCCACATAGCCTTATGCTTTAGCTCTAACGGAAAATGACAAAGACTTCCCATATACAAGTTGGTAAGGGTACATACATATGGGAGTCTTGAATGCGGTTAAAATAGGCCCATAGAGCATCATCAAGCTTGCTCTACCAATCCGTTCAATTAGCATTCACAGTCTTTGCCAAAATCTGCTTGATCTCTCTATTGGACACTTCTACTTTCCCTCTAGACTAAGGATGGTAAGGAGTGGCTACACTGGAGGAATCCACATTTCTCAAATAACGCTTTGAACAACTTATTACAAAAGTGGGAACCTTTATCACTGATCATAGCCCTAGATGTACCAAATCTGGAGAAGATACATTTTTTTCAAGAATGCAGTAAAACTTTTACCTTAATTGTTGGGAAGAGCAATGTAGAGCATAGCTTCTTCCTCTAGTCTAGACAAGTGATTTCATCCCTATGTCCTAGCTTGAGCATAACTTCTTTCTCCAATCTAGACAAGTGATCGACAATCGAATTTTCTGTCCCTATTATCTTTCACCACAAAGTCAAACTCTTGCAACAACAGTATTGATCTAATCAACCTCGATTTTGAATCCTTCTTATCCATCAAGTACCTCAATACAGACTGGTTAGTATGAAATATGACCTTAGTACCAAGCAAGTAGGATTGAAATTTCTCGAATGCAAAAACCATTGCAAGAAGATCTTGTTCAGTCAATGTATAATTCATTTGAGCCATATTGAAAGCTTTGCTAGCATGGTAAATAGTATGGAGAATATTCTCTTGCCTCTGTTCCAATACCACACCAAGCGCCACTCCACTTGTATCACACATTACCTTAAAATATTGTCCCCTATCCGGTGAAATAGTAATAGGTGCGGACACTAGCTTCTTTTTTAACTCTCCACTGCTCTCAAGCAAGCATCATCAAAATCAAACTTACTCTCCTTCTCAAGCAACTTGCACAGTGGGTGTGCATTTTCTGAGAAATCCTTGATGAAACTCCGATAAAAACATGCATGCCCAAGAAAAATTTTAACACCTTTAATAGAGATAGGTGGTGGAAGCTTCAATATTACCTCTAATTTTGCTCTATCAACCTCGATAGCTTTCTCAAAATTCTGATGGCCAAGCGCGATCCCCTCTTTCACCATAAAATGGCATTTCTCCCAAATTAGCACAAGATTGCAGTCTTTATACCATTTAAGCACTTTGGACAGGTTGTTCAAGCAACAATCAAAAGATTCACCTACCACAGATAAATCATCCATGTCCAAGTCCGATCGACCCACACAACATTTGCAAACACTCCTTTGCTTGGCTACATGAGCATGTGGATCCTCTGATACCAAATGCGCAAGCAAGCCCCTTTCTATGAACATCTGCATCAAACTACTAATAAACACAAATGTATGCCACGAAGGGAGAGTGGGTAGGACCAGAGGTCCGTCAGATTCAGTAGCATTAAAGTTGACCCTATAATTATCACGCAGTCTTGGTCCTAGTGGGTTATGTGCTCTCAATGCATCTACCACTAGATTCTCATGTTGAACCAGATTATTCTCATCAACAACCCTCTGTTGCTACAACCCAACTCCATCACCTAAGTTTCCCGCGATAATATTGAATGGGACTCAATGGTTATTCATTCTTTGTAAAGTTCTATTCAATAATGGATCATAAATAGTAAGTGGTTCACCTTGGCTCCGTGTACTTGGCATAAACTAGAGTTTAAACCTGAGAGAAACCAAAAAAGAAAAAGAAAAAGTAAAATCAGGAAATATTTTACTAAAGTTCAATAATGTAGTCAAACTTAATCTAAAAGCCTCATTGCCCGGCAACGGCGCCAAAATTTGATAAGCTCAAATTAGACCTCCTAGAGAAGTATAGCTGATCGTTACCAACTAAAAACCCCAATTTGGAGGTTGAGGTCAGTATCATGATGAAGATGGTTTTGACTTATACTTAACTTACAATTATATTCGTTTAGTCAACGTACTTCCAAAATAAGTAATTAAAGGGGGGATATTTAAAACAAAATCTTGAAATTATGTGAACAATTAGTGAGCAAGATTAAAACCTTAGTTATTATCATTATGAGAGGGAAACTAGGGTGTACATGGTCCCCATAAGCTCATAATGTGGTAATCCTAGTAATAGTAATCCTTTCCTAGTGTATTACATGCAAAGTGATAAGTTAGGCATCTCCAATTTCTTGGTCCGGCAACTAGAGAATTTCACCCGCACCTTGGTCGGCTACCTGTATATAATTTACTAACCCTTACCTTTACTTCATATTCGACATCACATCAATGTATGGCCTAGTTTTCACTCTCGCACAAATCGACATTAGACTATTAGATAGTATCACACTAAATTCTTGTTGATAAATATTTTCTCGTTGATTATCTACTTGGTCTGGAAAGTAAAAACGAGGTGAGTTCTAACGTTAGACACCATTAAAAAGACTTCTACACGAAAGAATTATCAATAAATGCAGCAACACAATTCACGAATTACTTAGTTACTCTTCATACTTTGTTAATCGTTCATGGTTCCCAAAACCCCAGTTGTGGATTTATTTACCCCTAGTAGAAAGAACACAATACATACTTTTGGATGAAGAAATCATGAACTAGCGTAGTGAGAAGAATAAACTGAGAATCTCAACTTGAATTGCAAAGTCAAAAACTTCATTTACCGACCCCAAGTACCCGCTAGAAGTTAGGGAGAACCCTTGGATCGTCACAAGGTGTAATTGACCCTTTGGGGCCTTGTACAAGCTCTTTAACTATCGTTCATTACATAAGACATGAAAAGTAGTGCGGAATTAAAATTTTTCATGACATTTAATATAAAAAGGAATTCTTTCATAAATACTAAGAAAATCTCATCATCACAAGCCAACTTAAAGACACGACATGATATCTTAGGGACACGTCCCTTAACATTAAAAGAAATACATAATAACTCTTAAATAACAAAACTAAGAAATAGAACTATGCCCTCGAATATAGGAGGACATACTTAATCTTGAGAGAGTCTTTCCCAAGCTTGTATTCTAACTTCAACCTTGCTTCCAACACCTATACTTATAGAGTATAGAAAAGTATGGGGTTAGTACAAATAATGTACTAAGTATGGCATATGCAAAAACATGTGAAAAGGGACATTTTAGGAGTAAAACAACATAAGAATCATTATGTAAACACTTAGAGAAAGATTCCATAATTTTAACAAAAAGGACCATTTTACAGTAAGTTACAAAAATGTTACAGTGAACCCTTTCAACATTGCAGTGAACACATTTAATCCCAAAACAGTGAACTCCCAAAGTAGAGCAAAGAGGAAGTGAACTCATTTTCGTAGGAGTTTCCCTAGCTAAGGTTATCCTATGACTCACCAAGGTAAGACGTGAAGGAAACGCCCATACACCTCCTTCTATACCCACCTAGGTGATCCCCAAGACTACTCATTCTACGCTTACTCGGCTCGAGAGGATAAGTCCCCACTCAATGACAAGACATTAGAAGAACACTCAAACACTTACCAAGACTTCCCTTTCGGAATGCCTACCTAGTGCAATGAGTAGATCGTATCCCATTCCACCACCTATCCTAAGTAGTACACTCTTTTAAAAGACTTACCTTATTCAGACACACCAATACTTCCCTTTCGGAATGCCTACTTAGTACAATGAATAGATGGCATCCCATTCAACCACCTATCCTAATTAGTACATTCTTTTAGAAGACTTAGATCACTCAATTCATATAAGACTTACAAAGACTTCCCTTTAGGAATGCCTACCTAGTGCAATGGATAGATAGCGTCCCATTCCACCACCTACCCTAAGTAGTACACTCTTTTAGAAGACTTAGTACTTTCATTAATTCTGTGGGGGTTATCTTAAACGACATCGACCATGAGAGCTAGACATGGAATCCTCATATTATCCCTTATCGGATGAGGGATCCTCACTTGACTAGAGTAAGGTCATTCTCTTAGCTTTTACATGGCTTTCCCAATAGCTACATCTATGCAGGCGCATAGTTAAGCGATAAGGAGATTGCTACTAAGTAAGTCATTCTCTACTAATGAGGAGTACTCATCTCAAGAGGTACATTGGAATACAACATCTAAATTCACGAAGTGTAACCACCCCTTCTTCATATCCTCTCGGTGCTAAGCATAATTCCCCACAGATTCTTAACATTATATACTATAGGTTAAGGATAAATAGTGAACGCCACATCTCAACTCACGAAGGGCATTCATCCTCTGACCTATCTTAGAAAGCTCTTAGGATGTAGTGAGGTTGCTACACAACACTTCATCTCAACTCACGGAGAGTGTTCACCCCAAAACTCCCCTTTTGATTTGACTTAGCTTAATTCACTCATTCAAGTGTCTGTATGTGTGTGTACATGTGAATACATCTTGTACATAAGCATCATTTAATTTACATTCAATTCTATACATGCTTAGACCTTCATTCATCACATTACACACTTTAACATGCTCAACATATACACTTACTTCATTTAGGCATAATCTAAGCAAAACATGCAATTCAAGCTTCATAATACACATTTCAAGAACCATATTCATTATCACTTCATTTCTCACATTAGCCTTCAATGCCACACTTAAAGTTCACCGCCACCAAGAAGGTGAACTATACAACTCAAGAGAATTTCATAAAGAGAGTTAACGAAGAAACCAACTTACCATTCTTCCAAAGCTTTCACACCTATTTTACAATTACTCAACAATTCATCATAAATTAGCCCTTAGGGAAGTAGCTAAACAACAATATCAACACAAGGAAACCAAATCTCAAAGACTACAAAACCATGCACATTTAACCCATTCCTTAAGTTAAATTTGATAAAAAGCTTTAACATGCTTTCATATTTGAATCATTTAAAATATTTTCATGCAAGACCCAGATTTAGAATCAAAGATAGAAGAATATTGGGTTTGCAAACCATTTTTGAAATCTTTTAGAAATGACTCCTTGAATGGAAGAGAGTTCAAGGATGACTACCATACCTCACATAGAAGAAACCCTACTGATTTTGATGAATTAACGTCCACGAACAGCCCTCCTAGTTCCTTCTTGAGTGCTAGCTTCAATGGAGATTTAGAGAGAGTTTTCTTGAGGGGAGGGTTTTGGGTTTTAGGAAATTAAGTCTAAAATTAGGTCTTAGGGTTTGAAACACCTTAATATACCTAAAAGACCCTAAAAATATCACTCAAGGTTCCTAAAAGACTTGGGGTGAATTTAACAAACACCCAAGCCAAAACAGAAAAATGACAGCTTTTCACAGGCAGCACCAACTACTACCACCCAACGGATCGTTTGTCAAACGATGCACCGTTGGTGAGGATTCGTTGGTTGGGTCTGCAACCCTCACAACTTTCAGGCCTACATTTCCAATCGACGGACCAAGTCGACGAGCCATCGATTGTCAACTGGCCGTCGACTGGTTCCATTGATGGACACTGCCAAGGCAGTTTTGGGTCTAAGTCTTGGGCCCTTCTCTAGGTCCCCTCGCGGATCCTAGATGGGGTCGTACCCGGACGGTAAACCCCTACACATAGTCTTCTAGATCTTAGGAACATCCCACGTCAATTTCGATTAAAATGAACACGTTAAACTCACCAATACACATGAAGACACACAAGCACAATCTAAGGCATATCTTTAGAACTCATGGACGTTCTCAGACGTTTGGCCTCCAAACTTCACATACTGTCTAATAAAATCAATTTAACTCATTTTAACACAAAATTAACTCAAGAAACATTTATGAAGCTCTAGTTCACCTTTGTTTGTTTTAGGGTGTTGCATTCTTCCCCACTTGGAATAACATTTGTTCTCGAATAACACTACATACTTTAAAACCATCAAGGACTCAATTAGCAGCACATAACTCATTGCAATAAAGTCTCAAACATTCATAGTCAATGCAACAAACTTACAAGGAACACCAACTAAACTTTCACAAGCATTATCTATGCAACATACGCAACTCCTTGGAAAATAATTTCCACACTTCAAAACACATTCTCATTATTCATTTATGGAGGAAATACCTTCTTCAACATTTAAAATGCTCATAAACATCATTTCTTAACACATTGAAACCATTGTTTATGAAAAATGCAATTTCTCTAATTTTTGAACTTCTTTACAGTGAATGCAACAACTTAACAGTGAAACATGTTAAGATTCCATTAATTCATATTTCAAGCAATTTTATCATGAAGGCATGACCATATGAGAGACAACATCATACTAACTCACATTATAACATGATAAAACAACTTTGAAGTAATTAATCAACATCATTAGCTACACCTTATCATAAGAAATTTTAGGTTGACTACCAATTCTCCCAATGTAATCATGATATCATCAAGAGCTTACAAAACATTACACCGTCAAAGTCACTCATATTATAAATAGAAATGCAACTCATACTATATGCAAGACTCTTAACCATTACTAAACTATCGAGGATTTTGTTGTCAAGCTTGAATAAGGATAGAAGAAAAGATAAGGATATCAACTACCTTTCTACTCAACTCATTCTCCCCCACTTAGGGTAAAGCCATCTTCAAGATCTCATACCTCAAAGTACCACTACACTTATCACAAGGTAGGAACTCACACTACTCTTACTCATGCACCTCAAGACTAAACATCACCCTTACAAGTCAAGATAACACTCTCCTCTTAGGATTCAATCTTAAATGAACTCTCTTAAAAATAACCTCATTCAACTCTTAGGCACCTCATAGGTCAACCTCATGAAATGAAACCTCCTTCTTCCTTACAACATTACCACATTCTTTCAGCACTCTCCAAATTTACACCTTAATTCTCCTACATTCATTGTACACATTCATAAGATAACTCATTTTCCCAAAAAGGAATTCACTCAACCGTTTCAACTCTTACCATGTTTAGAATACATCACCATATACTTTCACATCATTATACTTCCAACATCATAAGTCACACATAGCAAAGAATGGCATGACATCAGAATCCTCACAACTACCCTTCAAATTTACTCTTCTAGCCACAAAACCATCATAAGCATCAAAACTCACTATTCTCTCTTTCAAACATAGAAACAACTCCCCTACCAAGAAATCACATCTAGAAAATCACCGAACAAGGGAAAAGAAGAGAGAGACCTTATGGAGTTAAGTTCTATGGCACGATACAAGAATAATGAAGAAAGTGAAACTCTATCGTCCTATAGCCTCTCATCCATGAATGTGTTGCGACTCACACCGATGAACAAGACTCTACTAGACGTGGCTTGTGAGACTTTAGACCCTAAAATATTTCCCATAAACTTATGCTCCGATACCAAGTCTATAACGACCCGCAAGTACCCCCTAGAAGTTACGGAGGGCCCTTGGATCGTCACAAGGCATACTTAACCCTTTGGGGTCTTGTACAAGCCCTTTAACTATCATTCATTACATAATACATGAAAAGTAGTGTGGAATCAAAACTTTTTACGACATTTAATATAAAAAGAAATTCTTTCATAAATAATAAGAAAATCTAATCGTCACAAGCCAACTTAAAGACATGACATAATATCTTAGTGACACGGACCTTAACATTTAAAGAAATACATAATAAGTCTTAAATAACAAACTAAGAAATAGAACTATGCCCTCGAATATAGGAGGACATACTTAATCTTGAGAGAGTCTTTCCCAAGCTTGTCTTCTAACTTCTACCTTGCTTCCAACACCTATACTTGTAGAGTATATAAAAGTATGGGGTTAGTACAAATAATGTACTAAGTATGGCATATGAAAAAACATGCAAAAAGGGAAATTTTAGTAAAAATACATTTTCATGTCAATTAAGTAAAACCTTCATGAATATAAGAGTAAAACAACATAAGAATCATCATTTAACACTTAGATAAAAATTTCCATAATTTTTACAAAAAGGACCATTTTACAGTAAGTTACAAAAATGTTACAGTGAACACATTTAATCCCAAAACAGTGAACTCCCAAAGTCGAGCCAAGAGGATGTGAACTGATTTCTGTAGGATTTTCCCTAGCTAAGGTTATCCTAAGACCCACCAACGTTAGATATGAAGGAAACTTCCATACACATCCTTCAATACACACCTAGGTGATCCCCAAGACTATCCATTCTAGGCTTACTCAGTACGGGAGGACAAGTCCCCACTCAATGACAAGATATTAGAAGAACGCTCAAACACTTACCAAGACTTCCCTTTCGGAATTCCTACCTAGTGCAATGAGTAGATGACGTCTCATTCCACCACCTACCCTAAGTAGTACCCTTTTTAGAAGATTTAGCTCATTCAATTCATATAAGATACATCAAGACTTCCCTTTCAGAATGCCTACTTAGTGCAATGACTACTTGGCGTCTCATTCCACCACCTATCCTAAGTAATACATTCTATTAGAAGACTTAGCTCACTCAATTCATATAAGATTCACCAAGACTTCCTTTTCGGAATGCCTCCCTAGTGCAATGGATAGATAGCTTGACATTCCACCAGCTACCTTAAGTAGCACACACTTTTAGAAGACTTATTACTATCATTACTTTTGTGGGGGTTTGCTTAACCGGCATATACCATGAGATATAGACATGGAATCCCTATATTAACCCTTATTTGATGAGGGATCCTCACTTGACTAGAGTAAGGGATAAGGAGATTGCTACAAAGTAACTCATTTTCTACAAACGAGGAGTACTCATCTCAAGAGGTACATTAGAATACAATATCTCAACTCACAAAGTGTAACCATCCCTTCTTCATATCCTCTTGGTGCTATGCATAATTCCCCATGGATTCTCAACATTATATACTATATGATAAGGATAACTAGTGAACACCACATCTCAACTCACGAAGAGCATTCATCCTCCGACCTATCCTAGAAAGCTCTTAGGATGTCGTGAGGTTGCTACTAAATACTTCATCTCAACTCACAGAGATTGTTCACCCCAAAACTCCCCTTTCGACTTAACTTTTCTTCATTAATTTTATTCAAGTGTGTGTATGTGTGTGTACATGTGAACACACCTTGCACATAAACATCGTTTGATTTACATTCAATTCTATACATGCTTAGACCTTCATTCATCACATTAAACACTTTAACATGCTCAACATATACACTTACTTCATTTAGGCTTAATGTAAGCAAAACATGCAATTCAAGCTTCATAATACACATTACAAGAATCATATTCATTATCACATGATTTCACACATTAGGCCTTCGAAGCCACACTTACAATTCATACTAAGTTTATCCAAATTCATCAAGTAAACACCGCCACCAAGAAGGTGGACCATACCACTCAAGAGCATTTGATAAGGAGAGTTAACAATGAAACCAACTTACCTTTCTTCCAAATCATTCACACCTATTTAACAATTACTCAACAATTCATCATAAATTAGCCCTTAGGGAAGTAGCTAAACAAAAATATCAACACAAGGAAACCAAAGCTCAAGACTACAAAACCATGCTCATTTAACCCATTCCTTAAGTCAAATTTTATAAAAAGCTTTAACATGCTTTCATTGAAGTTTTAGCATTTAAATCACCAACTAACTTTAGAAAAATCATATTTGAATCATTTAAAACGTTTTCATGCAAGACCTATATTTAGAATCAAAGATAGAAGAATAGAGGTTGAAAACCCTTTTTGAAATCATTTAGAAATGGCTTCTTGAATGGAAGAGAGTTCAAGGATTATTATAATACCTCAAATAGAAGAAACCCCACTGATTTTTGATGAAGAAACGTCCACCAACAGCCATCCTAGTTCCTTCTTGACTTCTAGCTTCTATGGAGTTTTAGAGATAGTCTTCTTGAGGGAAGGGTTTTGGGTTTTAGGAATTGAACTCTAAAATTAGGTCTTAGGGTTTGAAACACCTTAATATACCTAAAAGACCCTAAAATATAACTCAAGGTTCCTAAAATACTTGGGGTGAATTTACCAAACACCCCAAAACAGAAAAATGACAACTTTTCACAGGCAGCACCAACGACTCCCAACCAACGGGCCGTTTATCAAATGACGCCCCGTTGGTGAGGGTTCGTTGGTTGGTTCTGCAACCCTCAAAACTTGCAGCCTTGCAGGTCAAATCGAAGGACGAATTTCACGAGCCATCGATTAGTCAACTGGCCATCGACTGGTTCCGTTGATGGACTTACCAAGGCAGTTTTGGGTCTAAGTCTTGGGCCCTTCTCCAGGGCCCCTCGTGGGTCCTAGGTGGGGTCGTACCCGAATGTTAAACCCCTAAAGATAGTATTCTAGGTCGTAGTAACATCCCACATAAATTCTGATAAAAATGTACACGTTAATATCTAAAAAACACATGAAGACACACAAGCACAATCTAAGGCATATTTCCGAACGTCATGGACGTTCTAGGACGTTTGACCTCCAAACTTAACCAAACTTCACACATTGCCTAAAAACATCAATTAACTCATTTTAACACAAAATTACCTCAAGAAACATTCAGGAAGCTCTAGTTCACCTTAGTTCATTTTAGGGTGTTAAACTTCAAAACGAACTTAGGAAATTAATAATTTCTAAAGTTGCAAGTTGATCTCCAAAGACACAAACTAGAATAAAAGTAATAAGGACTAATCCCCAAAAATGAGATTTAAATGTTCTTTATATATAAAATGAAGTCCCAACCAAGAAGGAAACAAAATAAGGAAAAACTTTTCAGATGCGGTTTCGGTTTACGACACTGACCTATGGACTGTGGATTGACCTACGGTCCGTAGGTCCCTTCTGTGACTCATGACTTGGGCATTTTATTCAACTTCAAAATCTACAACTCTCAGTGTCAATCGAAGAACCAATAGTACAGATCGTGGATCCTCCTCTGTAGCTCCATACTTAGAATCTTCAAAATCAGGTTCTGGAATCCCTTCTCTATATCACTTAATGGACTTGCAGTATGGCCCGTAGGTTGATCTATGGTCCGCCATTTGTAACCATGGCTAAAAACATAGTCAAGAATTCCCTGATTTTCCTTCAATCCTTTCATGCCCAACTATGCCAACCATCTATAGAGCGTGCATGGACCTATGGTCCTTAGATCGCCTCCGTAGATGCCCTTTTCTGCACATCCTTCAGCAGTGTCTCTCAGCTTCCATGTTTGAACATATTTGCTACAAAACTGATAAAAATGAGCTAATACAACTATAAAATGGCCCTAGACACACAAAGCTCTTAAAAGAAATGTATTAAAAATGTCGTAATCTTACAGTATATCACTACTCAGGTAAATCTCAGTACAACATTTTATCCACAAAAATATGGTTAAGCAGAGCGTACCATTCATACCTTAGAGGACTTGTTCAGATATTGAGTGATCACTTTCATGGGTATTTTTTATGATTTCCTACCTCTCATAGAGTTCTCCTATAATAATATCTTCTCTTCCATTATTAAGATGGCCCCGTATGAAGCACTTTATGGGTGTAGATACAGGTTCTGATTGATTGGTTTGATGTAGGCAAATAATCTTTGATTTGGCCAAATGTCACGATCGAGCAGCACCCTCTAGACGTAACCAGCATCGTCGTCCTCGAAGATGATTAAAACTAGCCTCTTAGCATTCATCATTACATTTCATAGGTCAAAATGCGGAAAAATTTGAAAGTTTATAGATATTGAGGTATACATAGACCTCTCGCTTACTTAAGATATATATACATATGGAGTTTACTTAGACTCCTCGCATTGGAAGCTTACATAGGCTTCTCATTTAGTTAACATAACCAACAAATAAAGAGTTAGCCTAATCATACCGTCTTACATTAAACCATCTAAATGGAATACAATATTAGGGCATAGCCCTTACACAAGTACATATTGCCACATAGGGTTTACAAGAAATGTCTTGAGGAATAAGGAAGAAATGAATTTCTTTTTAGACTATATCAATACTACTAGGGTATATCAAAGGCACTATCATCGAACTCGGAGGACTCACCAACTACTTGGAGGAAGAAGTCCAAGTATCCTTGCAAAGTGGCCTAGAAGCTCTTCAATGGTCGGAACATATAATGTTGTGGAAAACTGGAAGAAATATGGGTTAGTACAAACCACATGTACTATGTATTGTTCCTATGCATAAAATCATCAATGCATGAGATAAGGCACAATTTAGTCAAAACCATGCTTTATGTTCAATAAGTCAACATGTACATATATGGAACATTATAGGTCAACCCAACATGAAAATAACCCAACACATATGCAACATAAAATAATAATTGTGCAATGCCAAGAATAGAACCTCATAACCCTATCCAAAGGTAAGAATCACATTAAGTCACTTACCACATGCATACACATAATATCATACTTAATCATAACATGCTTGATTCATAAGGTCATATAAAGCTTAACATACATAGCATGTAACCAACTTAATCATAAAACTCACCACTATAGTCATCCCTTAGGATCCCACATGTGCAATGAGTATGAGAGGCACATACCCTCCCTCACCCTATGTAGTAACCTTTAAGACAAACCCTAATAGTAGTTCTCACACTTGACTTATTCTTTTACCTTATTACATTAGGGAAGATAGTGCAATAACTGATATTAGACCACGTGAGCTACATGGAATTCGGTATTCTCCTTCCACACTGAAAAGAAAGGGTTAACACTTGACTAAGGTGTAACCAATCTTACATAGCTATCAAGGTGGATCCACTAAGTTATGGTCCAATGTGGGCATATAGTTAAGGGTCAAGGAGATTGCATCTAGAAATCTTGACTTACTAACGTGGAGGTTTCCATCTCATGAGATAACACATCTTGGGAATCCAGTCTTACCAAACGTGAAGAAATCCATGTGGGAGGCCGTACTCACTAAACCTGAGACCTCCATCTCATTTACATGCCCTTGCGGTGCTAAACATCTATTCCCTTTAGTAGTCATCATACTCTTCATACAAGATCACATTAGTCACTTCTAGACCCCTATGTGAACAATTCATCATAATACCTCATAGATATTCATAAGTGAGAACTTTCCGTTCACTTCAGAAGACCACATACAAGTGAGTAAACCTTTCACTCAACACTTAATCATAATCATAATAAGTTACTTTCAATCATATAATAATCATATCATAACATACTTGCATACTTCATAGACAATTCAATAGTCTAGGTAAAGGATGAGAAATAATTGTTATCAACATCACAACCACAGACTAGACATAAGAGTATTACAATATAAATAACCCATACTTCATAATTAAATTCAAGAAGAACCAATCTTCATACCTTATTCCCCTTTCATTGCCTTCGGGCTTTAATTACCAAGAATTTCATAGCCAATGCATAAACAAGGTATATTCAAGAATAAATACATAGAAAGTATTATTCTACACATTCATATAATCATCATCTTTCAAAATTACAATATAACTACAAGACATAATGAGTGTAGGGAAGAACAAGGGTTCAAAGAGGCAACCTTGAGTGATTAAAAACTATGTACCATTATTACTTAACTAAACAATTAAAAAAAAGACTATAATTCATTACAATTGATTAAAAATTTCGTTTTGAAAAGAGAATCCATGTTTAGATTGAAACCCTAGTTTTGGGGAAGTTGAAAATCATCTTTGAAAGGGCCTCTTGGGGATAGGAATCCCAAGAGCGAAAGAAACTACACCTTAGTAATGATCTTGCCACGAATTTTAGATTTAAACCATGGTAAATTTGTCCTTGAATTGGATCACTAGTGTTCTTCAAAGGAGGTTGAAGTTTGGGGAAGAGAGAGACTAGAGTGATGTTAAAAAGATATGCGTTTTGGGAATTAATGAGGTGTTAGGTTAGTTAGTTGACTTAGGATGCTTATATAGTCATTTATTAATTAAATAAAACATACCTAAGCCCTTAATTAATTACTTAATTCCCTAAACACCCCTAACTAAAACGTCTTTGGACAGTGAAGTAAAATCTCAATCAACGAGACCCCACTGACGCCACGTAGCTCCATCGACAGCCTATGCTGGCAAGTAATCGATGGTGACAGAGACATGGTTTTTTGAGATTTCTTGGAATTTGTATAAGTGTCAACCAACTTCCCCAAACAACGGAGCATCGTCCAATCGACGTCTCATCGTGGGTACTCATGGTTGCACACTATCAAATGGGGCAGTTTTGGGGCCAATGGATAGGTCCTCCTCAAGGACCCCTAGGTCGGTCCTTGGGGAGTCGTACTCGGACGTTTCGACCCTAAACACACTCTAACACATTTTAATACCTTTATACCAAGTTTCACTAATTTTTTACTCTTAAAACCCCATGAAACATGCCAAGGCACACTAACACAAATTTCACAATTCAGCGGACGTCATGGACGTTCTTTGACGTTTTGACTCTAACACTTCCTAATTAGTTTAAATACATTATTTTAAGCTTAAAAACAGTGTTTTTAGTCTTATATCATCATGTGAGTCTCTAGACCAAGTTATGAACTTCCAGAATGTTACATTATCCCCCCCCCCCTTAGGAACATTCGTCCCCAAATGACACTAAAATCATTTGCAGGGAAAGGATAACTCAAGACTAGCAGCCCAACCAACAACATAATAACATTAGGGGTCACAGTCCACATGAGTAATTTACAACTCAAATCAACACATAACCATGACATTTCACATAACAACTCAAAACTCAACTTACCACATATAAGAGCTCTATTTCACAACATGAGGAACTACTTCTCATTGTCAACATGAACTCAACATAACATAAAGTATCACTTATGAAAAAACTTCTTTCAAGGCACATTAAAAATGCTTAATACCTTTTCATAAAAAATAACTATACACAAAATCACAAATAAGTGTAAGTTAAGCAAATGAGCATATTTTCATGAAACCCATTCTAGCATGAACCTTTATCATAATTATGCACATATTAGCAAATCAAGCCAAATTCAATATTATTAATTACTTTGTTTTAAGCGGATTACTAACCGCAACTTTGGCTTCAATTTTGAGGAAAAAGGTGAGGATAGAGGGACTTCATGTCGTCCTCGGCCTCCCATGATGCTCCCTCAAGTAGGTGATTCCTGAGTTTTACGAAGATCACCTCCTTGTTCCTAAACTTCTTGACTTGGCGATCTAGAATTTCCACCGGAACCTCTTCATAGTAAAGGTTCTCATCTACACCTAACCCTTCAATAGGGAGAATGGATACGGGATCACCAATACACTTCTTAAGCATGGAGACATGAAATACGGGGTGAACCGTGGCTAGTTCACTTGGTAACTCCAACACATAAGCCACCTTCCCCACCCGTTTCACTATCTCATAGGGCCCCACATAACGGGGACTAAGTTTCCCTTTTTTGCCAAATATTATCACCCCTTTCATGGATGAAATTTTTTACTAAACCTTATCCCTTACTTCAAATTCAAGATCTCTCCTTCTATTGTTGGCATACAACTTTTGACGACTACAGGTTGTTTTCAACCTATCCCTTATCAACCAAATTTTCTCTAAGGCCTCATAAATCATCTCGGGACCGAGGAGTGAAGACTCCCCTACCACAAACCACCCAACAGGAGATCAACACCTCCTACCATAGAGTGCTTCGAAAGGGTCTATGGAAATACTCGAATTGTAACTATTATTATAGGAGAACTCAATCAACGGTAGGTGATCGTCCCAACTTTCCTTAAAATCAATGACACAAGCTCTTAGCATATCTTCTAGGGTTTGAATGGTGCGCTTCGCTTGGCCATACGTATGAGGATGAAAAGCGGTGCTAAGCTTCACTTGAGTATCCAACCCTTTTTGGAAAGATCTCCAACAACGAGAAGTGAATCAGGCACCTCTATCTGAAATGATGGACAATGGGATACCATGAAAACTCACAATCTCGTCAAGATACAACTTTGCATAGTCTTCCGCCGAATAAATAGATTTAACGGGAATAAAGTGAGAGGATTTCGCAAATCTATCCACAACAACCCATATTGAGTCATTTTGCCTACGAGTCCGAGGCAAACCCACTACGAAGTCGAGATTAATGTCTTCCCACTTCCAAGTAGGAACATTCTTTACTTGAGTCAAACCACTTGACTTTTAATGCTCGGTCTTTACTTGTTGACACTTTGAGCACCTAGCTACAAATTCCGGTTTGTTCCTTTTCAAACATTCCCACCAATAGACTTCTTGAAGATCACTATACATTTTGGTGGCACCCGGATGAATAGAACATCGGGACCCATGAGCTTATTCTAAAATTTTACCCCACAAGTTGTCAACATTCGGTAAACACAATCTATCTTGGTTCGTGAGTACACCATCCCCTAGGGAGAATGACTTATTAAACTTGCCAAGTACCGACTCCTTCAACTCCATCAATAGAGGAACAAGATGTTCATTAGACTTCACCTCAACCACTAAAGAAGATTCGTAGTTATGATGGACCACAAAACCACCATTTGGAGAATCTTCGAACCAAAAAATCAATCAAGATGAGACACACTTCCCATGGTCATACGACTTAAAGCTTCTACAACCACATTGGCCTTGCTGGGGTGTTAGAGAACACTCATGTCATAATCCTTCAAAAGTTCCAACCATCTTCTTTGTCGGAGATTCAAATCCTTTTGGGTGAACACATATTGAAGACTGTTATGGTCGTTAAATACATCCACATGAACACCATACAAGTAATGCCTCCATATTTTCAAAGCAAACACTACGATCGCTAATTCAAGATCATGTGGATAATTCTTCTCATGCACCTTGAGTTGTCTAGAGGCATAGGCTACTACCTTCCCATGTTGCATAAGGACACAACCCAATCCCACTCGAGAAGTGTCACAATATAACATAAAACCCTTGGTACCCTTCAGTTAAGTCAACACTGGAGTGGAGGTAAGCCTATCTTTTAATATTTGAAAGCTTTTTTGACATGCCTCTGACCACTCAAATTTAACACTCTTTTGGGTCAAGGTAGTCAAAGGAGAAGCAATGGACGCAAACACATCCACAAACCTCCTATAGTACCCAGCTAAACCCAAGAAACTTCTAATGTGTGTTGGAGTCAATGGTCTAGGCAATTCTTAACCGCCTTGGTATTTTTGGATCAACCTTTATACCCTCACTTGAGATAATATGACCAAGAAATGCCACCGACCTCAACCAAAACTCATAATTGCTATACTTTACAAATAGTTGGTGTTTCTTAAAAACTTGCAACACTAACCCCAAATGATTCATATGTTTATCTTCACTCTTTGAATACACCAAAATATCATCAATAAAGACAATCACAAACGAGTCAAGGTAATATCGGAAGGCCCTATTCATTAGGTCCATAAAAGTCGGCAGGGCATTGGTTAGACCAAAGGACATGACTAGGAACTCATAGTGATCATACCTAGTTCGAAAAGTTGTTTTATGTATGTCCTCTTCTCTCACCCTAAGTTGGTGATAACCCGACCTCATGTCAATTTTATAAAAGTAGCTAGCCCATTGTATGATCAAACAAATCGTCGATCCCAGAAAAAGGATACTTGTTCTTTATGGTAACCTTAATTAGTTGACGATAGTCAAAGCACATCCTAAGAGACCCATCCTCCTAAGGGACCCATCCTATGTCTTATGAAACCTTTGTCAAGAAAATCCTTGAGTTTAAGATTAAGTTATTTGCAACTCGCCCGGAGCCATCCAGTAAGGAGGGATTGAGATAGTTTTTGTATCAGGCAACAAGTTTATGCCGAAGTCTATTTCTCGTTCGGGAGGAACTCCGGACAAGTCATCGAGAAAGACTTTCTGAAAATCCCTCACTACGGGCACAAACTCTAATGGAGGAATTTAGGATTCAATGTCCTTGACCCTTACAAGATGATAAAGACACCCTTTAGAGATCATTTTGTAAGCTTTAAGACACAAAATAATTCGACCTTTAGGGATTGAGTTACCCCCCTTCTATTGTAAGACGGGTTCAATTGGGAATTGGAACTTGACTACCCTTGTTCTAAAATCTATGGAAGCAAAACAAGAAAGCAAATAATCTATCCCAAAGATGTCATCAAAATCAACCATATCAGGTTCTACCAAGTCAACCAAAGTAACTCTATTGGGAAATGATATAGGATAATTCCTAGAGACTCTTCTAGCCACAACGGAGTCACCCACTGGAGTTGTAACCGAAAAAGGCTCCATTTGAACATCGGGTAACACATTAAACTCCCAAGCTACTAAAGGAGTTATAAATATTTAAGTAGCACCCAGATCTAGTAAAGCATAAACATTAATAGAGAACACTTGTAACATACCGCTAACGACATAGGGAGACTCCTCTTGTTCACTCTACAGCGGAGAGAATAGAAGCGATTCTTCTTAGGAGCATCGGAATTGGGATCACTTACTTGTGCTTGAACATTTTCTCTCCCTTGAGCCTTTATCATAGGACAGTCCCTCTTCATGTGAACACTCTTGCCACAACCATAGCGATTTCCCGTACATACTAGACACTTTCCTTAATATTTTCTACAACATTTAGCGCAATTAACCTTTTTAACATAAGGACCACTACCTTTATCCTCCTTAGGCTTAGGTGTACACCCTTTACCTTTGTTGACCCTTGGAACGGTAGAAGAAATTTGATTGGGGAACCTTTTCTTGAACCTTGGCTTATCTTGCACCTCAAATTTATTCTTACAAGAAATTCCATCTTTGGCCCTTGTCCTCTCAACTCTCTACCAACATGCTTAAGCTTTTGCTCCTCAATTTGTTCGGCACGAACCATGAGACAAGAGATGTTCATGCTAGGAATCAACATAGCCCACCTACATTCACACAAGGTCGATATCCCCATAACAAATTTACTCATCTTGGCCCTAGAATACGCCACAATAGTAGGAGCATACTTGGATAGTTAAGTGAACTTGAGACTATACTCCTTCACACTCGTACCCCTTTTGCGTAAGTTGATATATTCTTGCTTTTTCCTCTCCCTTAGTTCCCAGGAAAGAATCTATCAAGGAAGGTTGTCTTGAAATCTCCCTAAGTAATCCAGCCTTCTCTAACCGACTTCTCATCCATCCATTGCTCATACCAAACTTTAGCCACATCTTTGAGTTGGTAGGCGGCTAGTCCGCCTTTTCTTGATAAGACACACTCATAGCATCTAATACCTTGAACAGTTCATCAATGAGCCCTTGTGGATCCTCCTCCACTTTTGAGTCAAAGAAGTAGTGGGATTCATACTTGTGAAATCCCTTATCCTTGATGGGGTGGTGCTAGCATTGGGGTTCACTTGGACCCTAGCATCTCTAGCAACTTGAGTAGCCAACACTTGGGTCAAGCTATGAATGTCCTCCCTTATCTCAACATTAGACATAGCCCCTTCTTTAATAGAACTTGAGGGTTTTGAGGAGTCGGAGGGGGAACTGCCTCATTTTCATTCTCCTCAACCCTTCGAGCGTTGTTTTTTCTTGTATTCATTGCCTATAAGCACAAGAAAGAGATTAGAAGATAAGGACATTTAGAGTTAAGACTCTAGAGGCACAAATTCAAGAATAAAAACAAAGTGAGACTTTTCTAAGCATCACATAGCCCTTCATTCATAATTGTGGCGCGCTTCACAATCATGAATAAGACTCTATTTGACGTGGTTTACTGAGACATCAATCCTAAGATTATTTAACCTCATCCTCTGATACCAAGTTTTTCATCTTCGGTGAGCACCCCTAGACGTAATTGGTGTGGTCGTCCTCGAAGAGGACTAAGACTAGCATCTTAGCATTCATCATTACATTTCATAGGTCAAAAAGCGGAAAAAATTGAAACTTTATACATATTGAGGTATACATAGACCTCTCGCTTAGTTAAGATATATATACATATGAATTTTACTTAGACTCCTTGATTAGGAAGCTTACATAGGCTTCTTGTTTAGCTAACATAACCGACATATGAGGAGTTAGTCTACTAATAATGTCTTACATTAAACCATCTAAACGGAGTACCATATTTGAGCATAGCCCTTACACAAGTAAATATTGCCACATAGGGCTTACAACAAATTTCTTGAGGAATAAGAAATAAACTAATGTCTTTTTAGACTATATCAATACTACTAGGGGGTAGATCAAAGGTACCATCCTCAAACTCGGAGGACTCACCAACTATTTGGAGAAAGAAGTCCAAGTATCCTTGCAAAGTGACCTAGAAGCTCTTCAATGGTCGAAACCTACAATGTTGGGGGGGAAAGGGAAGAAATATGGGTTAGTACAAACCACATGTACTAAGTATGATTCTTATGCATAAAATCACCAATGCATCAGAAAAAGTACACATGTACTAAGTATGATTCTTATGCATAAAATCACCAATGCATGAGAAAAAGTACAATTTATTCAAAACCATGCTTTATGTTCAATAACTCAACATTAACATATATGGAACATTATAAGTCAACCCAACATGATAACAACCCAACACATAAGCAACATAAATAATACCTATGCAATGCCAAGAATAGAACCCCATAACCCTATGCAAAGATAAGCATCACATTAAGTCACCACATGAATACACATGATCTCATACTTAAACATAACATATTATAAAGCATAACATACATAACATGTAACCAACTTGATCATACAACTCACCAATAGAGTCATCTTTTGTGATCCCACGTGTGCCATGAGTAAGAGAAGTATCATACCCTCCCTTACCCTATGTAGTAACTTTCAAGACAAACCCTAATAGTAGTTCACTTTCTTGACTTATTCTTTTACCTTATTACATTAGGCAATAGTGTAATAATCGACATGAGACCATGTGATCTACATAGAATCTGATGTTCTCCTCCCACACTGAAAAAAGAGGGTTAACACTTGCCTAAGGTGTAACCAATCTTACATAACCATCTAGATGGATCTACTAAGCTATAGTCCTATGTGGGCACATAGTTAAGGGTTAAAGAGATTGCTGCTAGAAACCTTGACTTACTAACGTAGAGTTTTCGATCTCATCAGACAACACATATCTTGGGAATCCAGACTTACTAAACATGAAGAAACCCATGTGGGATGCCAGACTTACTAAATGTGAGACTTCCATCTCATTTGCATGCCCTTTCTATGCTAAACATTTATTTCCAGTCACAATTGTCTCTGCAGGTCAACACCTGAAACTCCAAAATTTTCAACTTTTTGTACTTCAATATGTGTTTAACGTACGATTTATATGTATAATTACATCTATCTTGTATGCCACTTCCATATGTTACTAACTTAAGCTTCAATTTTCAATAATATTTGTTCCAACATGTTGTTTGTATGTTGGTTTTGTATATCCGAATAAGTGTAACTTAAGATTTTAAATTTCTTGAACCTTATATATGGTTCAATATCTGGTCCACATATCTAATATTGGGACCTTATATGGACTGCATTTCAACTCGGTTATTCTAACCTTGTTTCTTTCAATTCGTCTCAACTCCAACTGTTTATGCATTTAGATATTGACTATCATATGTGCATGTACAATATTTATCATGGTTCGAGTCTAACCACAAGCATTTAATGAGTTCAAACCTACTCTGAATTTATGAGGTGCTACAATAATTGTGGTTGGTATGATGATTGTCATTGGTGTTTGGTGGTTGTTGTAGTAATAGCGGTGATGATAGTGATAATTATTAATAGTCACAAGTGATTGTGATGATTGATTATGCGTGATCGATAGTGGTAGTAAATATTGAAGGTTGCGGTTGTGTGTGATGACAGATTACAATTGTGGATGATAAAAGTTGGTGGTGAAATTTCACTTTTACCAATATTCTTGAATGTATTACATCTTAATAATGTTAACACTTTGCTATAAATTATAACAATTTGAGTCCATTCAAACCCTTTAAATGGTTTTTTAAAAAGTATTTATAACTAAGATATGAATAATTTAGTTTGAGACCTAACAAAACAAATACACTTAGGGCTTGTTTGGAAAGTCATCATGTACTAGTGTAGTATTACTAGACTAGCAATTACCCAATCCAGTTATTAGGTTGACATGTTAGTTTGTCACAGTTAGGAGTGGCAAACGAGCGAGTCGAGTCGAATATGAGTCGATCAAAAAACGAATTAAATAAAAATGGGTAAGTTATCCGACTCGACTCATATTTTAAATTGGTAAAATGAGTTTACCCAATGGATAATATGTGTAATCATATTACCCATATTATATTAGACATCTTGTTAAAAGCTTTTTTGAAAAAAAAGAAATATCACTTAAATCCACCCCTACC
>NC_028646.1:24301415-24362853 GCF_001406875.1 Solanum pennellii
CCCCCAATCCCAAAAAAAAAAAGTTTCATGTTTTTTTATAGATTTTTTTTTTAAAAAAAAAAAAGAAAAGAAAACTTTCTTACTAGCCAACCCTGAATCATTTTTTGTTTTGTTTGCTTTTACCCATTTTATCCATTTTCAAATGGGTAATATGGGTATTACTTGTTTTTTATCCATTTTGAAATGAGTTGGATACCCAATTCATTTAATATGGTAATATGAATGGATACCCATATTATTTACCTATTTTGTCACCCCTAGTCACAGTGCAATTATAAGGAAATTACAAGTGTATTGTTTGGTTGCACAAGTGTAATCATAAGATTATATTGAATTTTAAAAATAAAATTAAAAATTTATATTAGACAAATAAGAGTCATTATAAATGCTATTGAATTAAATATTTAAGATATACATATTTTGTCTCTTGAAAATACAAATTAATAAACATATGTTCTTAACTAATATTTTTTAAAAAATTGATTTACATTTTTCAATTTAGTATATTTTAATTAAATTAATCATAAAAACAAAAAATATATAATTTCTATGAACATCACGAAACATATGTTTGACAAAAAGATCAATATTATAAATATACTGTCATAAATTATAAAACATCTGACAAAAAGACAATCTTATCAAGTCTAACTTTAAAAAAAATAGCTTGTAATGTAAAATCTCGAGTCAATACTCATAAAATAAATGAAGTTGAAAATATAATGTAAGTTCTAAACTAAAATCAAAAAATTTAGCATACTACACTAATGTCAAATTTCAACACATAACATATATGACTAAAAAGAAAAGGAAAATGTAAGTTCATAACTTTATTCAACAATGAAATTTATTCTAATTTAAAAATTAGAATACGAACAAAATCATACGAATGATTTTCTTTAGAAGATACGAAAAATTTGCATGGAATCACATGAAGTAAAAGTTGAGAATAAGAAGGAAATGAAATATAAATAATATTAAAAATATTTAAAAATATTAGAATGATAAGAATCTAAAACAATTTAAAATAATAAAAATAGAAAATACATTAAAACGAAAAAAAATAAAAAAATAATGAGCTTGTAATTATACTATGTAACTAATTATCAGGAATTCACATCCTTCCCATGTGAATTGGATACGGTAACTACACCCAATAACTTGTTAACCAAATAATTACATATCCAACCAAACATGACAGAAAATGTAATTACACCAAATTCAATTACGAGGTTAGCTTGTTAATAATTGTTTCATTTTTAATTTTTGAAAATTGGAAGGAAAAATAGAGAATGGGATATAAGATTGAGATATAAATAAATGAGGCATTAATTATGGTTAAAGAAGCTATGTTTTGACTTGTTATACGCGATTTTAGCAGTGCTTGTTACCATAGCATTATTCGCATCTTAGATTTCAACTCTGATCTCATCTGTAAAATTTAAATTTTCATTCAACTTGTTACCAAAATCATAATTTGATGCATTGATTGATCAAAGTTGAGATGCACGGGCACGCACGGTCAGGGTCAAATGCTGGACGTCGTCCGCAAAATGCAAAGGCAGCGGCACAGAGGTTGGCACAGGTAATGGCGTGTCAACAAGCGGATGACGATGATGAGGAAGATGAGCTGTATGAGTATAATCCTGTTGCTCCTTCAACTGCTATTGGGCTTGCTGGTGGAAGGCCTAATAGAAGAAGTACTCCCCTGGTAACAGTCTTGTACATGCTTAATTTCTTTGACAAATTAAAGTAAAGTAGCTTTAGTTTTTGTGTTGTTTGTTTGTTTTGTATTAGTCAGTTCGTGCATCGATAGAACCACCACAGTCATCGACTACACGTCCAGCAGTCCGACCCTCTACATCAACTGACCCTTTGGATCAAAAGGTGAGTACTACTGTTATCTCTTGTATTCAGGTAAGTAAAAACAGAAACAGAAAAGAGATGGTTTGCTTGTTCTGTTTCAGACAGTTCGTACATCATTAGAGGCAGCTGCACGTCCATCATCAATTCGGACAACGGTAGAACCAGCTACTACACGTCCAGCATCAATCCGTCCATCGTCATCTTCAGAGTCATTGGACCAGCAGCCTTTGTCAGCTCGTTCAACCACGCCTATTAGAACTTCTGGGAGTAAGCTGACATTTCAATCTAGAAACAGTTTGGAACAACCACCATCTGCTCGCACACCTACTACACCTTTGGCTGGCAGTCAAGTTTCAAGTGTCCCGGAACAGCCTTTATCTGCTCGTTCTCTTGCAGCTAATCGCTCCAGTAACTTTGGAGGAAAGCCAATTCCTTCTAGTGTGCCTCTATCACTCAGGCCACCTACAACTGAGGTTCAACCTGAAGCTCGTAAAGATAAAAAGTAATATTGATATATTCTGAATTTGTCATTTCTTAATTTGAATACTACTTCTAAATCTTTTATTTATTCGGTGATTGAGCAGGTTATCAGTTGATTTTGGTACTTTCAAGTACAAGGAACCTCCCATTCAGCCATCTTCTTCTGCTCTACAGGATGAGGTTAGTTCATGACCATAACTTATCAATCAATGCAACTATTTATCAACCTGAAAGTTTAGAGCTGAATTTCCTCCATTTTGTTGAGGACTTTTACTAGCTATTTTTCTGACGGTACATAAAGCAAATTCAAGGTGTCACCAGTAACTTCCTATTTTGTCATGTTGAATAAGTGATTGCAGTTTTCTTATCGTAGTACAAGGAAAGTGTACCTATTTTAAGATCATCTCAGTTCTTCCGATAACTTAATAGACAGAGAAGCTCATAATCACCCTATGTCATAACTTTAATATTTTGCTTCAGTATTTTGATTTTGTATCTACTCTTTGCTTCTTACGAGTGTACAAGAACTAGATGTAGATTTTTTGTCATATAAAGATCAAGCTCAATCTGCGTATGTTATGCTCTTATGTAGAGGTGAGTATGCTTATAGAAAAGTAAATCTTTCCTTAGTAAACTTAATACTTCTCAATCTGCATATGCAAAATGTGAAAGACAACTTGCATATGAGAAACTCATGGATCATACATAAAAGATAAATGGGTTCAACCAACCTCTGACCCTGAAACCTTTATCCGTAACTTGTGATTTCTTTGAACATGCAATTTTGCTGGCTACAAACCTACCATATCAATTTCTTTCAAGAAATTTAGAATATACTTCTTTTTACAAAAATATTCATCTTTTGTAACTACAAATCTCTATCCCTAAGAAATATTACAACTTCTTTAGATCCTTGATATCAAATTCTTTTGCAATCCACTTCTTCAATCGAGTCATCTCCTCTTTCTAATTTGTCATCTCTTATCATTACTATGTCATCGACTTAAATATTATTAGAGTGAGTTCATGTATTCATGAAGAGGGTGTGATCAGTATCTCTTTGTTGGTAACAGAAAGAGATTATCACTTTGGAGAATTTTGTCAAATGAAGCTCTATGGAACTACTTTAGACTGTATAAGGATTTCTTTGGTCTATAAACCTTTCCCTTCTTTGGTTAGGTCGAAGGAAGCCCTTCTATATACGCATATTCTTCTAAGTCTCCATGAATAAGTGCATTCTTACTTTTCACGTGTTTTAAGTACCAATCATGATCAATTGTACATGACAAAATAGTTTTAATATGTTCACATTTGTAATTGGCGGAAAATGAATCAACTCCATAAGTTTGAGAGAATCTCTAATTAGCACCAACCATTTGAATCATTCAGTTGAGCTATCAACTTTATCTTTCACAGTGAAGACCCATATATAGTCAACCAACTTTTTACCGCCAACTAATCTTTTGTTTGGTATTAAAGTTGCCAAATCTCATATTTTGACGAGACATTTGATCTACAATTACTCAAATCAATTCATGTTGTCAATGAGATTGCAGTAAGTTGTTTATGAAGTCCATATTGATGCTTCCACTCAGGGAGAGTTATATTCTGAGTCATGCCACATGGCCTCTGGTGTTCAATTTTAACTTTTGACAATTCGGAGAACTAGCAACAAAATCTGTAATGTCCCTCTTCCTGTCATTCCACCAATAGATATTCCTCATGTCATGGTCTGTCGTTGTGGAATCTAGATGAATCGAATACTTGGAATTGTTCTCTTTTACCATAATTCTATCTCTGAGACCATCCACATTCGGAACACAACCTGTTTTGGTATTTCAATATACCATTTCCCCCTTGTTCAAAAGGTATAATGTTTTGCTTATGAACTTCTTCCTTTAACTGAAGTAGGATGGGATCATTGTCCTGCTTCTCATTGTATTCCATCACTAGGGAGCAATTACTACTATCATATCATGTTGATTATTAAACACTACACAACCAAAAACTAAAATTAGTTAACACAATCAATAATATATTGATAAATTAATCATGTTAATAACAACTCAATTGAATTGGATGTCATGATGTTTAATTACAATATCAAAGATGTGTTTCAAAATGCAGGTTGACATGCTTCAAGAAGAGAACGAAAGTTTACTGGAAAAGGTATCAACAACTTCCTTGTGATAGAATTAGTTTATCATTTCAATTCATCGCGTTCACGAGATGTGGATCATTTATATATCCTTTCAGCTTCGACTTGCAGAAGAGAGTTGCGAAGAAGCTGAGGCAAGGGCTAGACAGCTTGAACAGCAGGTTCATTTTTCTCCTTTGCTTTCAGAATCTACCTATGTTATACATGTTGAGAACATTACTTAATTAATCCACTGCTGGCTGACTCGGAATTTTATACAAGGGCGTTCAGTTAAAAGTTATAAGTAGACAGAATTTTCTCATTTTTCGTCTTGCTTTTTAGGTTGCTAGTCTTGGGGAAGGTGTGTCAATGGAGGCTCGTCTTATAAGCAGGTAAACGTCAAATTTTGAATCAGTAACAATTTCCAATTTCCCCCCAAAAAATACCAATTGTTTCCAATTGTACATGTCAAGTATCGGGTTGGGTTCATGACTATTCTGGATGTACAATTCAATTTATATTACAAACAAACAAATTTTCCCTCATTCTACATTTTCATATTATTTTATTTTTTCTTTATACAGAAAAGAAGCAGCTCTACAACAAAGAGAGGTATGTATCATATATAGACACTCTGATGCATTTTTCCTTGTTTCACTTATAACTTCATTGAGTTACTCTCTCACTCCCACAATAAATATCATTTTAGCTTTTAAAAAAATAGTTGTTCCAAATAAGTGTTAAATTTGTGCTTGTTTTTCAATTATATATACCCTCATACACTATCTTCTTAGTAATGTTCAATTTTTAAAAGACATTTATTTAATATGGATAGCTTAGTAAACTACATATTATATTTATTAATTTCTAAATGAACGTGATTGTTGTTAAAGTAACATTTATTTTGGCCAGAGGGATTAGTGCTTTCTCATTCATTTCAATTTATGTGATACTGTTTGATTAGGCATGAAAACTTAAGAATGAAATGAAGACTTTTAATATTCTCCCTAGTTCATATTAATTGAAACATTAGATTTTTTTCATAGTTCAAAATAAGTGTATTTTTCGGAGTTTAATAGAATTACTGAGACTTTTTTCTTAATTACTTCACATTTTTTAGGACACTAATTTAGAAATAATTAAAGAGATAGTAGTAGAAATTAGTATTTAATTTCTGTTCTAAAATATTTTTTAAACATGTATCGTACAATAATAATTCACTTAATATGAACTATAGAGATTAATATTAAACAGGAAAAAAATATTTGTGCCACAATAAATCTTAAATTTGACTCTCCCTATTAAGTGTTCTCTCAACTTCTCATGTGTATACATAGATCAGTTAGATGAGTGATATTTGTCCAATTCAAGTTTCAAAGATCCAGAGTATATTACCTTAAAAGTATCTTAACTACAAATTAATTAATGTTTTGAGAAAGCAATCGCTATTATTTAGTCCCTCCCAAAAAAAATTGTTACTTTTTATTATAATTAAAAATAATTTTACTTTAAAATATATTTTTTATTCTAAAAAAAATATTTTTCAGCCACATAAATATCTAAGGATTATTTTAAACCACAAGTTTCAAGAGTTTTTGTTCTTAAACATCGTGTTAAGTCAAACTGTGTCACATAAAATGAGACGACGAGAGAAATTTAATTTACAAATATTATTTTGCAAACAAAAAGATAAAGAAAGTATTGTGTTGTCATAAACAAAAAAGGAAGCAATGAAATAGAATTTGCCAAAGTTCAAGAACGGGGCAAAAGGCAGAGGCGGATGGGCTGCACGTGTATTCGTTAATTTTGATAAAATTTATATGTATATATGTTTATCTATCTTGAAAATCTAGAGAAAATAGAATATAATTAACAATGCACCCAAAATGAGCATAGAGTGTTCTTGTGCTGTTGGTACTAGAAGCCTATGAAACCACCTTCGAGATCGTGGTTTGAATCCAACTAGAGCCCTGTTCCATTATTTTTTTATTTGATGTTTAGATTAGAGCTCATATTTGGTGCAAATGAAGTCTTCAAATTCTGAATTTGCCTCTGTTAATAGGTGTAATGTTTATTTTGTTAGTATGATGGACAACTGAATAATTGTATATATTAATGCAATTATGTATTGTTATAAATTAGTATTATTATATAGATTTGTTGTAGAATCATAAAAATAAATATTGTGATAGAATAGCTGATTTGGAGGGATAGCAAAGCAGATTTAGAGGGATTGAATAACGATTTGTAGAGATAGAATAGTTAATCTCTTGGGATAAAAATGTCGAATATTTAGAAATGTGTAATCTTAATAGTTTATGTAATGGAAAGACTCTCTCACTTTGAAAGACATTTAATAGAAAATGACATGATTTTAGAGCCTTCTCTTGACTGTCTTAGTTCATAGAGTCATCTATGGTTCCTTCTAAAAAAATTAAAAATCTTGATTTTTGTTGATTGTTCGTCAACAATTTGTCTTGACACCTAGGACTTCCGTTTTTGGTCATTCTAGTTGTTCTATTGAGGCATGAATTCACATCACTTTGAATCCTTCAGTATTCGTTTCACTAGAAAACAAATATTCTTCTTGGGAGTTTCAATTTCAGTTATTTATCACTGGTAAAGAAGTACAGGGTCATATAGATGGAAGTGATCGTACTCCTACTGATCTGATCCATATGCTCGGGGTGATGGATGGATTCTAGGGTCAATTGAACCTCTTATTGTTCTTAATTTCATGTCGTACAAGACAACTAAGGTCATGCGGGATTCCTTACAAAGGATTTAAAACCAAGATAATAGTTCAAAACGCTTTCAGTTAGAGTATGAAGTTGCTATTACCCTCAAGAAGGTCTTTCTGTTCAGGATTGTTTTTCTAGATTTCAGAACTGATGGGCTGAATTTACAGATATTGTCTATGACGAAATACCTACTGAATATTTATGTGATTCAAGAAGTTCATCAGCAAAGCAAGCGAGACCACTTTTTGATGAAATTACGCTCCGACTTTAAGAGTGTTTGCTCTAGCTTGATGTCTCCCTCTTTGGATGTTAATTTTAGAGAATTACTTAGTGAAGATCAACGTTCTATCACACAAAACGTTTTCTAGAAAGAAAATGATGTCACTAGTGCATTTGCTTCTCAAGATAAAGGGGAAGGGTGTGATATAACTAAAACTCAATGTTGCAGTTACAAGGAATATGGTCATATTGCTAGCAATTGTAGCAAGAAATTCTATTAGCACATTATCAAAGAGTGTCCCACGCGCCCTCAAAATCGTAAGGTCGATGCTTTTCAAGCTGGGATAAAAGGTTCCACCATTCATAACTCATCTTTAGGATAAGTTCTTACTCTTAAAATGGTACAACAAATGATCGTGCCAGCATTTTCAGCATTTGGATTACAAGGTAATGATGTCATAACTAGTTTTTGAATTGTTGATTCAAGTGCTTCCAATCATATGTCCAACTCAACGTGCATGGTAAAAAATATTCGTAAGTATCAAGATCCATCACAAATATAGATTGTCAATGATAGTAATTTATCAATTACCAAGGTTGGGGACATTACTCCAACTTTCAAGAATGATTTTGTTTTAACAAAACTCTCAACTAGTCTTATTTTAGTTGGACAATTGGTACATACCAATTGTGGTGTGAATTTTTCTCGTAAGGTTTTATTGTGTAGGATAAGGTGTCGGATAAAATAATCGTGAAGATGCTTAAAGTTGAACGATTGTCTCCTATATACTTTTCTATTCATCCTGTTCTATCTTTTGCTTTTACTTCTACTGCAAGTAAGGTTGGAGTTTGACATAAGCGTCTAGGACATCCAAATTATGTTGTGTTGTCTTATTTATCAAATTCGAATTTATTGGGAAATAAAAAATATTTTTCAGTTGCTTTCTTTGATTGATCTACTGTAAATTAGGCAAAATAAAACTCTTTTTTTCCTAATTTTATCGTGTTACAAAGTGTTTTGATGTAATTCATATATATTGATATTTGGGACATTTCACCAATTATTTATCATGCTCATCTCAAATACTCTGTGACATTCATATATGCTTATAGTCGATTTACATGGGTGTATTTTCTTCGATCCAAATCTGTGGTATTTTCATGTTCAAGACATTTTTGGCTTATAGTGAGACATAATTTTCTACATGAATCGAATTATTAAGATCTGATTCCAGAGGAGAACATATGTTTTATGAATTCATAAAATTCTTTCTTCACAAAGGAATCACTTAGAACACTCTTGCCCATATACACCACAACAAATAGAGTTGTTGAGCGTAAAAATCAACATTTTTTAGATGTCACTCGTATTTTATTGACTGAGTCATTTATACCATATAAATATTGGATGGAATCTACTGTTGTCTATTTAATTAATAGACCATCATCTTAAGTGCTAAATATTGAATCTCCATATTTTTTTTAACACCACAATCCTAACTATAGTTATTTTCATATATTTGGCTGTTTTTTTTTTTTTTTTGTATATTTGCCTCCTTCAAAGAGCAATAAAATTTATGTACTATCTACAAAATCTACTTTTATGGGTTATAATACGTCACAAAAAAGTTTTATTTGCATGATCCATGTTGTTTACTTTGAGAATATGTATTTCTTTTCTACTATTGTAGATTCATCTTGTTTATTTGCATGATCCGTGTTATTTGCCGACTTTATCTCATCCTGACACTAATACGCTACCTAAAATTGCACCACAACTAGGATTTGAGAATTCTTCAAGATCCTGTCCTCTTGAACCTACTCGATAATCTACGAGAGTATCTCGTACTCCCAATTGGTACAACTTCTTCTCTACTCTATCCAATATTTCTGTTCCAACTTGTTACTCACAAGCTTTCAACGATGAATGTTGGCATAAAACAATGGAGGAATCTTAAAGAAAATGACACATGAGACATTGTTTCATGTCCTTCAAATGTCCGCTCAATTTGATGTAAATGAGTTTATTCAATTAAACTTCTTCCTGATGAAACTCTTGATCGGTAGAAAGTCTGATTGGTTGTTCTTGGTAACAAACAAAAGTATGGAATGGACTATGAGGAGACTTTTGCACCGTAGCAAAAATGACTACAATGCGGATTATTATTTTCATTGTTACTTTGCAAAATTGGTCTCTTTATCAAATGGATGTCAAAATGTTTTTCTTCATGGTGATCTTAAAGAAGATATTTGTATGAAACTTCAACTTGATTTTTTCTCATCACATATATGCAAGTTGAAGCGGTCTTTGTGTGGATTAAAAAAAGCTCCTAGAGCTTAGTTTGATAAGTTTTAGTCTAATTTGCTACCGTTTTTATTTGAGTAGAGCAAACATGACTCATCTTGTTTCTTTGGAATACATCTACAGATGTTGTTCTTCCTTTTGTGTATGTGGATGACATTATTATCACACAAAACGATTCTTTACTAACTACTAGCCACCAACAACAACTTAAATATTCTTTTCATAAGAAACATCTTGGTACTCTTACATATTTCTTAGGTTTGGAAGTTCATAATGATGTATCAGGTCTACTTCTAAATAAACACAAGTATACTCAGGAACTGATTCCTTTAGCTAATCTTCAAGATTCCTCATTCGTAGATGCTCCATTGAAATTGAATGTGGAGTATTGTAATGAGGAAGACGATCTTCTTATATATCCAACTATATTTTGACAATTAGTTGGGAGACTAAATTACCTTACTAGTACTTGGCCTAATATCTCTTTTCCAGTTCAACAAGTTAGTGAATTTATGCAAACTCCCCATCATCTCCACTTTGGTGGTTGTTCATCGCATCATTCAGTATATTTTAGGAACATCTACTCATGGATTGATCTTTCCAAGTGGTTCTTCTATTCGTCTTAATGTTTTTAATGATCTAATTGGGCGGGATGTCCTAATACTTATCATTCATTCATTGATTGGTGCATGTTTTGTGAGAGTCGTTGATATTTTGAAAGAGTAAAAGCAAGATCGTGTGTCAAAATCTTCAACAGAGGTTGAATATTGATCCATGTGTATTACTTGCTCCGAAGTTATATGGCTTCGTGGATTACTTGCTCAGACTGGATTTTCTAAATCTCTTCCTACTCCTCTCTATCTTGACAACAAAAATGCTATTTAGATTGCTACTAATCTAGTTTTTGTGAGAGGACCAAACACATCGAAGTGGTTTGCTATTATTTACGAGAAGTTGTAGATAAAGGAGTCATTACTCTTCCACATGTATCCAGCGATCTTGAAATAACTAATGCGTTTACAAAATCTATGGCACGACAACGCGATCAGCTTCTAGTAGGTATTTTGATGCTTCTTGATTCACCAACATCAATTTGAGGGGTGATATTGTTAGCATGATTAACAACTGAATACTTGTATATATTAATGTAATTATATAGTGCTATAAATTAGTATCATTATATAGATTTGTCGTTGAATTATAGAAATAAATATTGTGATAGAATAATTGATTTGGAGGGATAGCAAAGCAGATTTGGGGGGAATGAATAGCAGATTTGTGAAATAGAATAACTGACATTTAAGGATAGAAATGACGGATCTTTAGAAATTTTAATCTTTTCACTCTCTAGACTCTCACTTTGAAAAACATTCAGCAGAAAATTGACATATTTGAATCGAAAATGGACAGGCTGCTCTAAAAGTTGCAGCACAAAGTCATGGTGGAAAGGGTGACGAGCTTGCAGCACTTCGGGCAGAAGCTGAGGTATATATACATATGTATATACTTATTATTGGTATAGATACAATATATAAGCTGTTAATTTTTTGTTTTGCAACTATGTATGTTATAGTCTCTGCGAACTATGAGCAGAAGAATGATACTGAGTGAAGAGGAGATGGTATGTAATTATTTAGTGTCCAAATTCCTATTGTTATTTAATTTGTTTTTGCATACTTACGTAATTCACAGTTTGATACTTTAGGAAGAGGTTGTTCTCAAGAGGTGTTGGCTTGCACGTTATTGGACTTTATGCCAAACTTATGGCATTCACTCTGATATAGCTGCAGCTAAACAAGAATACTGGTCATCCCTAGCTCCTTTACCATTGGAAGTTGTGTTGGAGGCAGGACAAAAAGCTAAAGATGACAACTCATCAGGTGAGATTATTACTCTTTTCGTCCAATAATAGTGTTTAGTATATTTCTTGAGTTTCATTTTGTGTGAGGCAGTTTTGATTCGGTACATAGTTTAAAAAAGAAATGAAGATTTTTAAACCTTATGTTCCAAATATATGAGGAAAATTTTTATAGATATAAATCATTTCATTAAGGATAAAATAATTATTTTATATTTAAATTGTTAGTTAATATAAAAATATGTCATTCTTTTCGGATTGACTAAAAACCAAAGTAAGTCACATAAAATTGAGACTAAGGGAGTACTATTTTGGAATGTTCAACAATATTTGTCCACTTTATGAAATCAATGGATAATTTTGCACTTAGTTCCTAATTTACCCTTATCATTTATTATAGCCATTTCCTCATTACATTTTTCAAGACATAGTATTTATTATATTCAAAGGGTGATATGGTAAAATTATTCTTCTATTTAAAGTTTTTAAGAGGTGCATCAAGTCAATATTGGACAATTATTATTAAATAGAGAAAATATTATTCTCTTATCATAAACTAGAGATAATAAGGAGTAGTCTGGTCGGGAGCAAGTTATCTTAGGATTAATTATTTCGGAATTATTATCCTGGGATAATCTATCCCACCATGTATATGAGATAACTTATTCCACCACTATAACATAAAATGGGATAAGATATCTCAAACGTGACAACCAAATAAGATATCAAAATTTAATCTCAGGAATATTTTTTAATCTGAAATATTTTTTTATCCCATGGATCATGACTATTTATTCTTATCCTTCACACCAAATGACCACTTAAAATATTAATTTATAGTTTACAACGATGGAGAAGATAGAGAAACAATTGGCAATGATTTGAATGAACTTTCCGGAGATAAGAATGTGGAGAGCATGCTACTAGTGGATAAAGCTCTTCGAGAACTCACATCACTCAAGGTACATTTTTACACCATTTCAAATATCTACTAGAGGCATTCAAACTTTTTTATATTAAGATAACTATGATAACTTTAGTTGTACATACATGAAATATTTAAATTTGTATAAATTGAACAAACAAACATATTTGTTCTACATGACACCTTACATGATAATTTTGGATTTCTACGTGGCATTTTATGTGTATTATGTCATGTAGGACATGTGTATATACTTGATCAATTTTATATAAATTCAAGTGTCCATTTATGCATTTCAATGTTAGAGAACATAGTTGTCCGTTGAAGTTAAATTAAAAATCATGTTTATGTATTATGTCAATAAATAATGTGAATAGTGTGGAACAAGTGCAAAGTTGTAACATGTGTATATTCATCATTTAATAAAAGGTAGATGGAGCAGTATCCCTTGCAATGGCCCAACAAAGGCGCCCAACTTCATTGAGAGCTACAGGTAACAAAAATCATATTTCTCAATTTGTCATATCAATATTAATTTTTGTTGACTTGTTATGGCTGCAGATGACATGATCAGGCTACCAATTGAAGGACAGGGCTTTACAGAATCATATGGTGAGTTTATTAAGTCACTGTCAATTACCAAACTCAACGTTTTAGGTTAGGTTAATTCACCAAACTTAAGCAATTCTAATTACAAGCCATGTGCGTGATTGGACAACCTTGTTAGAATCTGTGCGTCCACAACAAATCAATGGACCAGGTCCCTTGACACACAAAAATGTAATAGCTGTAAGTAAATGCAGTTTAATGACACAAGGAGTTTTATGTGAAAACCTCCTTGCTCAAGGGATTAAAATCACGACCTGTCTCATAGGATTTTCAAAATCGTTTCACTAATTTTCACAAGCAAAAGAAAACCAGTTACACAAAACGTGAGAAAAAGTTTTTAATCTCACTATCAAGCAATAGCTCTATTGTGATGAGCCTAAGTAGATATTACTCTACCCACTAAGCTATTACACTAGACAACTTAGGATTTTCTAAGCAATCTTACAGACTGCCCACTAAACCATCAACCTACTAATGATTTACAATTTTCTAAGCAACACACAGGTTGCCCACTAAATTAGTTTAACTAACTAACTTAGAATTTCCAGATCAAACCACACTGATTTCTTTATAGTTTTAGGATCAGTTCACAATGTAAGATAGGAAGAAAGTATTTCTAAATAACTACACACTATGTTCGCTTGAGCTTGAGTTGTTGGAATATTTCTTCTTCTTGATTTTCTAAGTCTTTGCAAGAGTTCTTGAATGTGCTTTTTCAAGTTGCAAAGATTGAGTGAAGTGTATGAAGATGTTGTCCTTGTATAGAAAGGTCACTCTCCTTAAACCCATGCCATTGGTTAAGATTTCTGACGCTTCTGACGCTGTCGGAACTTGTGCACCAACTATTTGTACTTTCTCTAGCTGGCCGTCAAAAAGCAGTTTGAGTTGAGAACCAGGTACCTTCATAAGGTCCCTGTGTTTTGTCAAATCATCAAAACTTCAAATAACATTTTCCCCCTTTTTGATGATGACAAACTATACTCCAGACTTCAAGACAACATCACACACTATCACAATTTTTATTGTTCCCCCTGAATTGCTTGTCCATACACCTGAAATGAAGAAAATTCACAAACCCAGAGACCAGCCGTAACACACACCAACACACCAATGTTGTTCCCCCTGAAGCACATATTTCCCCATTCTCCCAGAATCACCCACACATAAAATTCCCCCTTTTGGCATCATAAAAAAAGAGACACAGCAAAACCAATATTTTCAATAATACAGTCAGGTAAGATCATAGCCTTTAGGCAATCAAGCATAAAAGAGTGCATTTGACAATAGACATTGGCAAGAACAAAATAGGAATAAGATTAATAGCAATCCAGAATTAACATTCAATACATTAAAATTAAACTAGGATTCAAAATACTTGGTAGATAAGCCACACAAAAGACATACGGGGAGATGATAGGACGGACTATGAAGGGGGAGGCTGATGGGAAAGGGACTGAATGATAAGAGTAAGTCGAGCATTAACACCATCATTGTCCTTGATGCTTTCTCTTGTAAAACAACAATCTTGGCCCTCAGTTCTGCATTTTCCTGCTTCACTTCTTGAACTACAGAGGTACCAGGTCTCTCAGTCTGCGCCTTGAGTAGCTCGACCTTAAGAATAACAATTTCTGCATCCTTACTACTCAACCTCATAGTCATCTCTTCCACCTCACGCTTCAGTTGATCCTGGTCTTCAACAAGTTGAGCCACTTTGCTTTTAAGATTTCCCTTCCATTCTATGCATTCACATTCAACCAAAGTAGACTCGGAGAAAGATTGCTTCACAGTACCAACTTTTCCAACACAAAGATGAATGTTAAAGTGTTTGAATACTTCAGTTAAAAAGTATCCATAACCCATACCATGCTTTCCTTTCCGCTCAATGACAGTTTTGTATATGTGTTCAAGCATAAGTCCTGGAAGATCCAGAGATTCGAATTTGCACAACGACTCCATGATAAACAAATCAGCATAAGTTGCTAAAGTCCTCTTTTCAGTTCTTGGAAGGAGGATTTTGTTGACAAACTCAAATACCAAATGGTATTCACTCTTCATCAATTTCTTGAACAGTCCAGCACATCGGGTAGTAGGAAGCTTAGAACAAATCTTTACAAAATCCACTGAACAAGCCTTTCTAACTACGGACCTGATACCTCCTCGAGGTACTCCAAGAATTGTTCCCTGTAGGTCTTCATCAAGATGAACATAAATGTTTTTCACTCTGTATGTATACTACCATCTTCCTGAAATGAAATATTGTAATAGAATTCATGGACCTCTTCCCCATGAAGAACGGGAGACTTAAAGTCAAATAAATGCATCCATCATTGAATCTCTACAATATCATGAAGAGAGTCCATTCCAGGTTGATTAACAATGTTCATGTCAAACACCCTTCCAACCAAGACAGTTTGCTTACTCAAATTATCAACAATTTCTTGCTTGTTGACCAACCCTTCATCCATATGCGCCTGAGGACCAGGTCCCTGTTCAGACTTCTTAGTTCCTGTTGCAGATGTCTTTCTCTTCTTTTTTTCCTTTCCCTGCCACCTTTGTGGGTTTCATGTTTTCAGACTCCTTTTGTACACTTTGTTTCATTTTTCCTGAATTTTTCTTACCAGATCCCCCGTCAGACTCTCTTCCAGAGACTTTCCACCACAACAGAAGAAGGCATTTGGAATTTTGACACTCTGAGGGTTCTTGCACTTCGATTTTTGGTTTTGGATTTTGCACTGTCTTTCATAGAATCAACTAGCATTTTCTTCGAGTCGGATCTATTAAACGGTCTTCGTATAGAATCACCTTCAACTACCTTTTCCTTTCCCTTTTTAGAGACATTTCTCATCTCTCTTCTGAAGCAACCACTGAATAGGACGATTGTTACCCTTTGTGTCATAAGAGTCGGAGGAAGGATATCTCCTAAAGTCTGGAGTTTTGTCAAAAACAGGTTGGGTTTCTCTGATGTCGTTATTCAGGGGGGTTTTTCACATTCCTCTAGTCTGGCTTCTTCTCTCATCAAAGTGAGACTCTCAATAACCAGTTCTTCTCTCGCAGCCAAGATATTTGACTCAGATGTCTTGATCTCTGGTAAGTCACCCTCAAAAATGGTATCTGATAGCATTTCTAGACAGGGACCAAGTCCAAGAAGAATACTAGGACTGTTTAGATCGATAGAATGAAAGGGGTTTTGAGGATTATCTAAAGAAGGACTGATTTCGGAGGTTGTTGGAACTTTGGATTTTGAACCTAAAGATGATGGAGTGTAAAAGATACTGGGTCAATCTCACTCATAGATGCGAGAATTTTATTTAATGAGGATGATGGTTCCAACATGCGTATCAGTCAAGGAGAGAAGAAGAGTAAAGGATCAACAACAGAGAGAAGAGAGAGAGAGAGAGAGTATTTTAGGGTTTTCAGAAGAGAAATTACAATCAAGTATGAAGAGGTTTAGGAAAGAGAAGGGATGTATAAAAAGAAGTGAACCTGTGCTAGGTCCCTATGATTTGACGCGTCGCTTGGAGTTTAAGTGATGGGACTAACGATCAGAATGACCGATGACTGACACGTGGCTATATCAATGGTCTCTTTAAGCCAGTTTAAAATTAATGTAAAGAAAGCTAACCTCAGTAGGGACCCCTTAATGCAACTTAAGCACCATTCCTGAATGGTTCTGGCCATGTTTTTGCTTTTGCCAATCTTTTATGAATGTATACCTGCAATAGGTATAACATTGATCTTACTGAGACAAATTTTATTAATAAAGAGGATACATGTACTACAAATTTTAGCCACCAAGGAAATTTCATGCTTGAATGACTTTGAGATCAATTTGAATTCAGTATGCCCAACTTCAAACTGTTACTCTCAAACTGATCTTTGCTGAGAGCCTTGGTGAAGTTGTCTGCAATTTGTTCCTCTGTTGGGCAGTAGGTCAGCACAATATTTCCTTTTTCAACATTATCTCTCAGGAAATGATGTCTCACGTCAATGTGCTTGGTTCCCTTATGGTGAACAGGATTATTTCCCATACTGACAGCACTTGAATTATCACACATAAGAGATATTGACTTGATGCTTACTCTGAAGTCCTCTAAATGTTGCTTAATCCATAACAGTTGTTAACAACATGCAGTTGTTGCTACATATTCGACTTCAACTGTTGAAAGAGCCACTGAATTTTGTTTCTTCGTTCCCCAAGAAATAAGAGAGGATCCAAGGAAATGTGACATTCCTGAAGTGCTCTTCCTGTCTACTTGATATCCTGCGAAATCAGCATCTGCAAAGCCTACAAAGTCAAAAGAGTCACCAAGTGGATAGAAAAGGACCAGGTCCCCTGTTTTCTTCAAGTATCTCAGAATCCGTTTGCCAGCCTTTAAATGTGAATTTCTAGGACATGCTTGGAATATAGCACACATTCCAACACTGTATATGATGTCAGGTTTGCTGGAAGTCAGATACAACAAGGATCCAATGATTCCCCTATACATGGTTTGATTCACAAGAGGATCAACTTCATCTGCTACAATCTTGGAATTTGTTCCCTTAGGAGTATTTGTAGGTTTGGAATCAAACATGTTGAATTTCTTTAGCAACTCCTTTGTATACTTCTCCTGACTGATTAAGATTCCCTCTGATGATTGCTTAATTTGTAGCCCCAAAAAGAAAGTCAGTTCACCCATCATGCTCTTCTCAAACTCCTTTCCCATTATGATGAAAATTTTTCACATAAGTGCTCCGATGTAGCTCCAAAGATAATGTCATCCATATATACCTGTATGATAAGTAGTTTCTATTCTCTTTTTATTAAGAACAAGGTATTGTCAATTTTCCCCCTTTTGAAGCCATTTTTCAACAAGAATTTTGACAATCTTTCATACCAAGCTCTGGGAGCTTGTTTTAACCCATACAAGACCTTATTCAATTTGAACACATGATTTGGTGGCTCAACATCTTCAAAACCAGGAGGTTGTTTTAAAAACACCTCTTCCTTTAAGTCTCCATATAGGAACGCACTTTTGACATCCATTTGATACAACTTGAAACACTTTAAATAAGCAAAGGCTATAAGAATTCTGATAGCCTTCATTCTCGCAACTGGTGCAAAGATTACATCATAGTCTATGCCCTCTTCTTGATTATATCCTTGAACAACTAATCTGGATATGTTCCTTGTAATCACACCATATTCATCAAGCTTATTTTTGAACACCCACCTGGTTCCTATAACTGGTCTGTCAGTAGGTCGTGGGACCAGGTACCATACCTTGCTTCTCTCAAACTGATGTAGTTCTTTTTGCATTGAGTTAACCTAGTCTGCATCACACGAAGCCTCTTTTACATTCTTAGGCTCGTTGATGATATAAAAGCTGAAAATGCAACTAGATTTCTTGTTTTTGATCTAGTATGGATCCCAGAGTTCATAGGTGAAATGAGATTATCAAGTGGATGAGATGAACGATGTTCCATCCTGGTCTTGATGTCAACGGATGTAACTAATCAGTGTCCTCCTCTTCATCGACAGAATCCTCATTTTCTGGAGAGTGAGTGATATCTTGATTGGAGTTCTGAACGGGACTAGGTTCCTCTTTAGGCTTATCAACTTCATCAGTCTTTTCAGATGAACCTTGATCAGCATTTCCAATCTTCAACTGATCACCTGTATCATCTTTACTTCTTTCACTTGCTGAGCTTGAAATAACTCATTTAACTCATCTTCATCATTTGATGCTTTCCTTTTTAGATTTCCATCTTCATCGAAGACTACATGAACACTTTCTTCAATACATTGAGTTCTCTTATTGAATATTTTGTATGCCTTACTTGATGAAGAGTATCTTACAAAAACTCCTTCATCACTTCTAGGGTCAAACTTTCTAAGATCATCTTTACCATTGTTCAAGACAAAACACTTACATCCAAATGCAAAAAGATAGCTCAACATAGGTTTCCTGTTGTTGAGTAGTTCATAGGGAGTCTTATTTAGCAATGACCTTATCAAACATCTGTTTGTGACATGACATGATGTGTTGACTGCCTCAGCCCAAAAATTTTGTGGAAGATTTGACTCAATAATCATGGTTCTTGCAATGTTTACCAAGGTTCTGTTTTTCCTTTCCACTACTCAGTTTTGCTGAGGAGTTCTTGGAGCTGAGAAGTTGTGGTTGATGCCGTTTTTCTGACAGAATTGATCAATTTTTGAGTTTTCAAACTCAGTTCCATGATCATACCTGATCCAGCTATCACTTGATTCAATTTTGTTTGAATCATTTTGAAAAACACTATAATTCATCTGGTGTTTCTGCTTTGATCTTAAAAACCTTGTCCATATGAACCTTGAGTGATCATCAACTATCACCAGAATGTATTTCTTTCCATTTCTACTTTGAACTTTCAAGGGTCCACATAAATCCATGTGCAACAACTCTAATACTCTTGATGAGGTAACTTGCTTATTTGACTTGAAGGACGTTCTGATTTGTTTTCCTTTTACACACTCTTCACAAATTTTACTCTTACAAAATTTCAATTTTGGCAGACCTAGTACCAGATCCTGAGAAACCAGCTTATTCAATAAAGATGAGATCACATGACCTAGTCTCCGATGCCAGAGATCAACATTTTCACTCTGAGCACTTAGATATGTTAGATCATCTCCATGAGATGTATCTAAGTTTGCCACATACATGTTTTTACATCTTTGAGCTGTGAGAATCACTTTCTTTGTAGTCAGATTAACTACAGTACACTTCTCAAATGTAAACTTTACTTCATTTCCCTTGTCACAAATTTGAGACACACTCAGAAGACCGTACTTCAACCCACTGCCATGGTACACATTATCAATGGATTCTTCAAGAGTTTTTCCCACTTTAACAACACCTAAAATATACCCCTTCTTTCCATCACCAAAAGATACACCTCCACCTTGAAATGCCTTCAGCGAGAGAAAGTTTTTTGTATCTCCAATCATATGTTTGGAGCATCCACTAGCCATGTACCAACAATGACTGCTACTCCTCTCACTCACCTGCAGCAAGAATCACTTATTAGACTTGGGAACCCATTTCAATTTGAGTTCCCAGAAGGCATATAAAAGAGTAATCAAGGTGTTTCTTGCCCGGTGAGGTAATTTTAGATTCTTTTTGATCAAGAGCTTTTGAGCAGGACCAGGTCCCCTTTTTAAAATCCTTTTCTTTTCTGTATAATTTGAGAATCTTTCATGTGACTCTCTCCAAGCTGTACATTCCCTTTTTAAATGCTCGTTTCTACCACAGTGAAGACACAACACATTATAAGACACAAATACATATTTGCTGTGAGGATTGAAAGGAGGAGTAATATTCAAGCTTACTAAACCCTTTTTGTTGTAGTTGCTTTGATTTGTCACATTTGAAAGCAGCTTAGAGGATTTTGTCCATTTAAGGGAATTTGCAAGTTCATCCTTAAGTTTGTCAATATCTCTCTCTAGGCTATTGCTCTTTTCCAAAGCTAAAACAAGGTTAGTCTCAGTATTTTTCAATTTTTCTTCCATTTCAACTGGTAAACTAGTAGACTTTCCTTTCTGTTTTTAAGACTTCTCAGTCATCAGATGCAATTATTTTTTGAGTTCTAGTTTTTCAGATTCTAGAACAATCATTTTTTCTTTAATTAGTGACATTTTCTCACCCATTTTATCTCTGTTTTCATTTAGACTTTCAAACTCAACATTCATGGAATCTATTTCAGAAGTTAAATTAATCATAGAATCAATCAAAACATTTGCTAATTTTCTCAATCTTTTAAGAGAATAAGTATTCAGATTTTGCTTATAATCAAAAAGAGTTACCTTATCATCATCATCTTCATCATCTGACTTAGCCATGAAAGCAAACATTTCATTGAATATATTATCCTCATCATGAACCACCATCATTGATGCATCATTGGGCTCATCAGAGTCTTCTGAATCACTCGAAGAATCTCCCCACGCAGCAAGAGCTTTCTTGACCACATAATCAGCTGCAACTTTTTGATCATTTTTATCAAGTACCAGGTCCCTGCGCTTTTCTTTCTCGCCTCTTGGTCTTTGATATTCTTTTTTTCAATTTTGAGTAATGGAAAATCTCTTATAAAATGTCCAGCCTTTCCACACTTGTGACAGGTATCATTTGGAGTTGCAGTTCGTGGAACATTTGCTCCCTTTCTGAATCCCTTGTTTTTTCTCACAATCTTCTGAAACCTTTTGATGAGGTAAGACATATCATCTTCACTGGAGTCTTCTTCAGACCTGTATTTCAGGATTAAAGACTTATCCTTCTTGGCTTCCTTCTTTGACTGATCATAACTTCGATTCATCTCATGAGTCTTGAGATTTTCAATAAGAGCATCCATCATCAACACCTTCAGATCCTTTGCTTCAATGATGGCATCTACCTTGCTTTCCCAGGACATGGGAAGGATTCGAAGAACTTTCCTGACCTGCTTGCTCATACTGATGGGTTCTCCAAGACTTCTTAACTCATTTGTGATTGATGACAGTTTGGTGAACATCTCATGAATGGTTTCACTTTCTCTCATTTTGAAATTTTCATACTGAGAGGTAAGCATATCAATCTTTGACTCTTTTACTTATTCAATTCCTTCATGAGTTGTTTTCAAGCAATACCAAATGTCCTTTGCTGATTCACAAGCTGAGACACGATTAAACTCATCAGGACCTATACCACAGACAAGCAGCTTCTTTGCTTTGTAGCCTTTTTCAATCTTCTTTCTGTCAGCTTCATCGTATTTATGTCTGGGCTTTGGAACCAGTCTAGTGATTTCACCATTTTTTTCTTCACACATTGGAACAAATGGTCCATCTAAGACGATGTCCCACAGTTCACTGTCTTCAGCCATAAGAAAATCATGCATTCTAACTTTCCACCAGCTATAGAAGTGGCCATTGAAACAATGAGGTCGAGTCGAAGACTGACCCTCTTCCAGATTGAGTGGAGCATCCATTCTAGAACAGGAATCACTCTCTTGGTATTAACCAGATAGAGAGTATCTGCTCTGATACCACTTGTTAGAATTTGTGCATCTACAACAAGTCAATGGACCACGTCCTTTGACACACAAAAATATAATAGCTGTAAGTAAATGCAGTTTAATGACACAAGGAGTTTTACGTGGAAACCTATTTGCTCAAAGGAGTAAAACCACGACCTGTCTCACAGGATTTTCAAAACCGTTTCACTAATCTTCACAAGCAAAAGGAAACCTGTTACACAAAATGTGAGAAAAAGTTTTTAATCTCACTATCAAACAATAGCTCTATTGCTTGATGAGCCTAAGTAGATATTACTCTACCCACTAAGCTATCACACTAGACAACTTAGGATTTCCTAAGCAATCTTACAGACTCCCCACTAAACCATCAACCTACTAATGATTCAGAATTTTCTAAGCAACACACAGGTTGCCCACTAAATTAGTTTAACTAACTAACTTAGAATTTCCAGATCAAACCACACTGATTCCTTTATAGTTTTAGGATCAGTTCACAATGTAAGATTGGAAGAAAGTATTTCTAAACAACTACGCACTATGTTCGCTTGAGCTTGAGTTGTTTGGAATATTTCTTCTTCCTGATTTTTTAAGTCTTCGCAAGAGTTCTTGAATATGCTTTTTCAAGTTGCAAAAACTGAGTGAAGTGTATGAAGATGTTGTCCTTGTATAGAAAGGTCACTATCCTTAAACTCATGCCATTGGTTAAGATTTTTTGACGCTTCTAACGTTGTTGGAACCTGTGCACCAACTATTTGTACTTTCTCCAGCTGGCAGTCATAAAGCAGTTTGAGCTGAGAACCAGGTACCTTCATAAGGTCCCTGTATTTTGTCAAATCATCAAAACTTCAAATCACAAACTTCTACTACACCAATGTACAATATTCACGTTGTTTCAAAAAGAATGAGCTCGTTTTCTTTTAGTTTGTTTAAAAAACAATAATCATTTTTTTTTTGGCAACACTTTAACTTTAAATTTCCACGTGACTTGTAAGGTCACGAGATTAAAGGGTCTTTGGTACATTTTATATAACTATAATTTAGATTCACAAGATTAAAAAACTTTTCTTTGTTTTCTTAAACATCGTTTCAAATCATATTAAGTCATTTTTTAAAAATGAATGACATATTATTTAACAAGGTTTTAGATTATATGTTGGCATTCCATGAATTCCATTTATTATTTTATCTGCAATTTAAACTATATTTTTCCATGAGTAGTAATCAAAAAATTTCATTACAACTTTCGTTGCTTCCTAATACTCCTTCCGTTCATTTTTTCTTGTCTACTTAGATTCTTTGCATGTTTTTTCAGAAATAACAATTAATCTGAACATTTTTTACCACAATATTTTTTATATTAATTGATGTATAATCTTAAATTTTGAGAAATTATATACTAAATAAGTAATGAATGTTAATAGTAAAATAGATTAAAAAATATTGTATTTTTTTAATATGTTAAAAATGACAAATAAAAATATGAATTTATATTTTTAAAATAATAAACAATTATATGTGAATGGAGATAATATTAAAATAGATTAAAAAATATTATATTTTTTTAATATGCTAAAAATAACAAATTAAAATATGAATTTATATTTTTAAAATAATAAACAATTGTATGTGAATAGAGGGATAGTAATAATATATATTCTTTTAAATGAGGTGGCAACACTTCATATTACTAATCATATTATCTATACCGCAGAATTGAGTCCAGAGGAGTCGGAAGATGTACAATTTAAGCAGGTATTTGACTCTTTGATTAATTCTTGACATTGATCTTCCCTCTCTTCCTCCTTTCTTCTTCCCTTTCTTTACTGATTCTCAAACTTTTTTAAAATGTCAATAAATTTGTATTAAATTCTTTAAAAATTGTGTGTTTTTAAAAAATCCGACAAGAATACGACATCAAAAATGAGGTGTCAGTGCAATTTAACCATCAGGATATTATTCAGTCGAATTTGAGGAAAAAAGGCCTCTTCCTATTTTAGTATGTTTCTATAAATTATTATAAGTGAATCCTACCTAACTAAGAAAAGATAATTATAATTAAGATAGAATATTTTTCCTATAATTATGCTAGGAAAAAAACAAGGTTCCTAACACCATGCTAATTAATTATATGCAATGAACATTCACCTCAAGTTGATGCAAAGATATCACACATACCCATCTATTAATTATTGTTATATTCAATTTCATGAAGTTGTCAAAATGAGCTGGTCCAATACAACCCTAACGGGTTAGAGAGTTAAACAGGTTGGGGTGGGCTGATCCTTTTAATTAATCGGGATATGAAATAGCAGTCTAACCTATCCCTAAGCGACCCACAGGTTGACCCTTCATCAAAAAAAATAATAATATTACTCTCTTAGAAAGAGTATTAACATTGACGTTTATGAACACGCCATCAATTTATACAAAAAATTATTTAAAAATCAAACTCGGTGAATACAAAAATACATTTATGAATCACACACTTCGGTGAATACTTACAAAATGCATAATAATCAGTAAAATTTAGTGGATAAATGTTAATCATTCTATCATTTCTCCCACAAAAAACTAGGTGGTTTTAAAAGATTTCCAGCAACACAAGGCAACTCAAATACTTAACAAAATTAAATTTTTAAATATTACATGACTCAATAATTAAAGTTTTACGGCCCGCTTCCGCCTCCACCATCGATCACATTTGAATCAATATGTGATATTATTTCCTTAAGAATTTCATCTTCATTTGATATTGCAAAAGACTTGACTTTATATTTTTCAAAATATTTATTGATAAAATATTTATAAATAAAAGACCATTAAAAATATATATAAATATTTTTCAAAATTAATAATCCACGGACTGACCTCTGAGGCATGCGGGCTGGGCCTACAAGGCCAACTGCCAAATGGGGCAGGCTAAAAATCTTCCTTCCTAAATGGACCAAAAAAATAAAATTCAACCCCACTTATTTCAAGGATTGAGTTGAACTGGCCTCACAGCAGGCCAAATCCATATTGACGGCTCTATGGCCATGCCCCAATACAGTACCAGCAGCAAGTTGCCTCTACATTCATAGGTGAACTCAGAATTTAAAAAATCCATGTCCACCAATATTAAGCTTGTTCTACTTGGGATTGAACCGTGGTTATTTGGGTGAATCAAATTATACCACTGGTACAAAGTATCATTTCATACTTCTTATGGGGGCATTATTAAATATTTTAGTTTCTGTCAGTTTTTCAAAATAAAATATATAATTTTTTTTGGAAGTTAACGAATGCATGTACATCCCACTATAGCACGTGGGTCCTACCTATGTATGTTAACATATAACAAGAGTTTATTATCTTAAAATGGGGAAATTGTTGAACGAAGAGCTACATATGATCTAAAAATAGTGACAAAACAATGACCGAAAGTGTTAGGACCGAAAATAAGCAGGTGTAACGCGGAAGCTAGCAAAGCAAACCTCAAAAGACCACGAGTAAGAAGACAACGAGAAATATACAAAAAGACACAAAGATTTAACGTGGTTCGGTCAATCGACCTACGTCCACAAAGGAGATGAGCAATCCACTATAAATATGAGAGTACAAAATACAGAGGGAAACAACCTCAACCAAATCACCCGGAATACATGGGAGGTTCACACAAGTGATAACGTATCAAGCTTGTGACCCACAAATTCTCCCTCTAACCAAAACTCTCAAATCCCTTAAGACTACATTGTGAATGCTGATTAAGTTAGAAGGAACATGCCTCTATTTATAGAGTGCTAAACCTTTTCCTACAAGAAAAGGATTAGTCAATTCAAAACCTTTTCCTTAAAGGAAAACCTATTTATGGTAAGAAATTTAGGACAAATAAAACCTAACAGAAAGAAGTAATAATCAAATATGATTCCTAGCATTCTTCATATCAATTTGCTGCACTAGGAACCTCTTTCCTTTTCCTAATAGGACAACAATTTTTTCTTTAATAGGACAACAATTTTTTCTTTTTATTTTCATTTATATTAGCATCAATGATACCCAAAGATATGAGTTCTTTGGGAGTTTTGATAGAGTAATGGTGTGCTCAGAACTTATTAAAATAAACTACACAAAAACAATCTCAAACCAACATCTCTTTTAGCATTAAACATATATGAAGAAGTGTGCTAGCTATTTTCTCTTTATTTTATTGGGAGTGGACTACAATTTCATAAGAAGGTGATGAATTTCATGAAGCTGATCATAAAGTCATCAATATTTTTTTGAAGTGAATGCACCTCCATTATCAAGCCTAAAAGTTTTTATATCATCATAGCCTCAATTTTTTATTTTCTCATACTGTATTCCATTTATTTATTTAAAGTAATCACATCATCTTCTCCCTCTTTGTTGACGATCACAACCTTTGAATGCTTGGTGACTTTTATCTTTATTCTTGAAATTGTTGTCATAACTTGTTTCTTTTTCACGGCCTCTTCCTCATCAATTTTCTTTATAATTCATTTCACCTACATTATCTTCTTAAAATCAGTCTTCATTTTAATTAAGAAGATACTCCGGTGGCTCTTCTTATTTCCCATTGATCTTTTAGCGGGCTCGTAAAGACTTGCTCTACCATTATAGAATTTGGACTCATCAATAACACACATCATATAATCAATTTTAAGTGTTAAAAAAGCAAAAAAATCTTTTCTTTACTTTCTCCCTATACCTTTTATATTGATCACAATAGCCATCACTTTTTGAATCCGAAATGAATTTGAATACTTTCATTTATAACTTACAAATAAGTCCTTATAGTTTGATGTTTTGTCGTTTTCACATTATCAATTCACTTGTGAGAATCTCGTAAAATGTACTAATGTTTTCCACATTAAATAATAAGAACAAGAAGATAACAAGGACACCAAGCTTTTTTTACATGGAGAAAATAATACTCGAGCGACAAAATATAACATAACTAAAAATTTAGTATATTTGATTATCTCAAAAGACTACACAACACTAGAAAGGACCTCATTTATTTTAGATACCTCATTTTAACATGCTCACCACTCAATTTTCCCTTATATAGACCTATATGTCACGAACTTAGAGTCTCACTAATGTTCTGTGCGACACTGGACAACTTACTCATTAATTTAGTGACACGACATGATAAATAACTATCTATGTTTGAACGACTCTCAATTCTCACTATTTGTTTCATTTTGGTTTGTCAAAATAAGGAGATGAAGATCTTCTTTTATTGCCTTGCTTCAACTAATCACAACCAAATTGCTTAATTAATTCTTTTCAATTTATCATTTTTATAGTTGTTATACCTAATTTTGGATTTTGTTTTCAAATTTAATTAATTTTGGAAGATTGATATTATATTAGGCATGGCTGACATACTTTTGGAGAAGGGCAAAAAATCACGAAGTGGAGGCAGATATTGCAGAAGAGAGATTACAGTTTTGGATCAACCAAAGTGGCCAACCTCTCACTTCACATGATGCTGTACATGGTAACACTTTACCCCTATCTTGCTTAAGGCGAATAAGTTACTTTTCAATACACGCTCAACTTATGAAAAATATCGCAAACTAAAAGAAGAAGAAAGAATGACCCATTGAGTGCTTTGGAGCTGTTACTGTCGTTAAACATACTACAATTTTATCTCAATTTATATGACTTACTTTTCTTTTTAGTTTTTCAAAAAAAATGAGGTATTTCTATGTTTAGTAATAATTTACCTTTAAATTATTTATTTATTCTTAATGAAATGATTTATATCAATACAAACATCTATCACTTATTTTAGACTATAAATTTTGAAAGTATACATTTTTTCCTTAAACTATGTGTGAAGTCAAAGTAACTCATATAAGTTGGGTCCGAGGAAATACGTTTTTTGGTTGACAATTTCATAGTGTTGTTTTAGATTGAAAAAATATTTTATTTTTAGGGTTAAGTTTTTCAACAAACTTTTGGAAAAACAACTGATATCTTTTTATAGTACGATACGTTGTTTTGAATTTATGTTAGGACAATACTGCCCTTATTAAAAATGCACTTATCAAATATCCATGTTGAATGGACAAAATATTAATTATATGCATTATGGACAGCACGTCTCTAACTTAAGTCTCATAAACTTGCTCCCTCAATTTTGGAATTTTAACTAATATTAAATGATGAAAAACTATTCATGGGCATCAATAACCCATATATGACTCTCATCATATATGGTTAACAATCTTATTAACATTCGCTTAGATAGGGTATACATGGTGCGGATTTTTTTTTCAAATGGAAAAATGCACAAATTCTTCTCAATCTATGCACGAAATCTCAGAGACACACTTATACTATATTAATGTCCTATTACCTTCCTAAACTTATTTTATAAATAATTTTCTACCCTTTTCAGCCTACGTGACATTATCTCTGGGTCCAATGCGTGTTGACTTTTTTTCAAGCTAGTGTCGTAGGCCGAAAATGGGTAGAAAATTATTTATAAAATAAGTTTGGGGGGAGGGGTAATAGGACCTTTGTATAGTATAAGTGTGTCTAGTGGGATTTCGGACATAGATTGGGGGTTACTTATGCATTTTCCGTTTTTCAAGTATCAAATCAAATCATTTGTATTAGGTTTGAATCTATAAACCAAATCAAACTAATGAAATCCAGGTTTTTCAACCTTGGGTTTAGAGTTTCATGATAAAGTATTCCTACAAACATATAATTTACTTGTACTTCAAATAAATTTTACTCCGATGAAAATACAACTATCGAAGGTGTTCTCAAAAAGATAACACAAAATATAATAAGTGGTTACACTAAAATATTCAACAAAAAATAATAATGAAACCTCATAAAATAAATATTGCAAATAAATAAGTCATAATGAAAATAATCATAATTTAAAGTACTAAATTATACTAAGATAAGTCTAATAATATTAATTACATGACTAAATAGTAAAGAAAACAAAAATTAAGTTATGTATTTTAATTGTCAAAATCAATGTAAAACTAAGATAAAATGGTCTAACCACCACCCCACCCCACCCCGAAAAATCTATATTCGAAATTTCAACTACACACTTTAACTTTACGGATGTCCTATGACCCCCTTAAAATATTTTAAAGCTAAATTATTTGTTCCCTAATGCTGACGTGATAAAGAAAATATGGTTCACTGAGTGACAAAGCAATTTTTTTTATTAAAACTTTATTTTTAAAAGTATTCCCTTTTTCGTATTAGCTTTTTTATTTTCTAAATGTTTTAATGCTACCTTTTACTCTAATGTGTTATATTTATTTTTATTTATTCGTTTCTTTCTTCTTCTTCAAACACTTTGCCGAATTTAAGTTGACGGAAAATAAAAGAGAAAATTCCGATTGAAGACCACGATCCACAATATGTCTAACTGCATTTCTTAGTGCATATATTTCACAGTTTATAGCCTTAATTTGCGGGGGTGGGGGGGGAGATAGATTAAACTTGATTTTGTACTTCAATTCACGATGCTATTTGCTTAAAGGAAAGAAAAGACTACATACTTGGACTTGATAAAAACTATTTTCGCTTGACAACCTGCTTGATACTTGGTCACTGCTTTTTATTTCTAAGATTTTGAACGAAGCGTGCAACTCAAAAAAGAAAAAAAAGGAAGAGGAAAGAAAAGATCAGTCAAAGAAATCCAAAGGTGGTTCCATCTTTGGTTATCTTCAGGGAAACGAAGGGAGAGTACTGTAAAAATGTTGCGTGTTAAAGGAAGTTACCAATAAAACGGACAAAAAAAAATATCAGCTACAGTAAACAATTGAAAATTTTGTTACAATATAAGTAAGATTAAGAAAAGTAAAAATCTTAAGGTCACAAATGAAACTTACAATTACACTTTAATGGCACACAACTTTTCTGATGTAAGAGAAAAGAAGAAAAGGATTGAAAAGAAAAACAAAAGACTATAAAAACAAAAATAGAATAAAGAAAAAGAACAGTAATTCTCTCATTAAAAAAATGATATATATTAGGTGGCAGGAGTGCGTGCATGTCACTGCCTAACCCAAATTTGGGTTTGACATCTTAAAGGGGGTATATATATAACTTTTTAAATGTTCAGGGGATAAAAGGACACCTTTAAAGTATAAGTGTGTAGTTGAGAATTGACTAACAGGTTGGGGGATATTTGACAATTTTCTTTAAAACTCAAGAACACATATTCAATGTTATTGTCATTATTAGTGTTGAGTTATTATTCTTTTGTTATCGGTAGTATTGATTTGAGCTTCATTAGAGTTACTAATATCGATGGACCGTAGCCTTTATTGGACCATTAGAACTTCTAAGCCAAACTTGACATAATATGTTAGTAAAAGATAAAAACTATGAAAAAATATAAGAAATATTTATAAATTATATCAAAATAATACTTTTATGTATGATTTAAAACTTATATATAGAATATCGAGTTGATTTTGTCACGCCCCAGCCTACATCCTAGGTGGGACTGGCACTCGGTGACCATTGCTGGCCTCGAGAGAACCCTTGGCCTGACTTACTAGGGGAATACTTAACTTAGCTTAATATAACAATAAAGAACATTGTCAAGGGGAAAATACTCAAAATGTAATAATCTAGCCAAAACGTAAGATAAAAGAGACACCAAACTGAACAATCTAATTGACTATCTGTCTATGAAGCCTCTAAACTGACTGAGATGAATGTTGGGGAAAACCCCACAACATTCTATTGAACTAACTAGAAAGCAATAGAAAGATCCTCCGGAATGCAAGGAGGCTCCACTGACTCTAGAGCTCAAACTGGATCAACGAAGGATGTGTGCTAATCCTAGTTACCTGCGTCTGCATCATAAGACGATGCAGGCCAATTGGCATCAGTACATGAATGTACGAGTATGCGAGTTGGATTGCTAAACACAACTATAATGCTTGAAAGGAGTAAGAATGAATTTACCTTGGCTCTCCTTAACTTAAGAGTCATAACTCAATATAAAGCAATAAAGACATATGCAATACAAGGAAAACTTATAAAACAGTGTAAACACTTAGTTCATTAAAGGTAAAACAATAATAAACTCAATTTTACTTATATATGAAAGTAATATAAGTTCTATGGGAGATTCTCTAACCGACAACTATCACTATGAGCCTAAGTGATGATACAACGTATAATCTCATATTGCAAGAGGAACGCTCTATACCTTTTCGTTGGTATACAACCTGAACTACTACTTGGATCCACTAGTCTATGCTAAAAGCACTAAGGAATCATCTAAAAAGTATGATCCTTTATCTCTCCATGTTGACTACATGGTTTATGGAGACTTGAGTTAATATGAACTAGTGTCGCCATATCGGTGTCAATACTACTCCCAAAATACTTAGCTCATGTGTTTTTAAAACAACTTCTTCTCTAGCTTGAGATAATTGTTCAAACTTAGCTTCAAAAGCTTTCTTGGAAATCATAGTTTCCTTTATTTTTTACTAAAACCAGCCATGAGATCTGTGGAAGTCTAGCTTCCTTTATTTCTCAAAAGATTGAAAACATTTTGTTTAAACTCTTAGGGACTACTTAGTTCCCCTATAACTCTTGAGAAGTGAACTCAACTTATTACTCTTTGCTTAACTTGAAACTCAACTCTAAGGAAATACTTAGTTCCCTTATAGCTTTTGAGAATTTAACTCAACTCTTTTACTCTTTGCTCAACTCTTTTGTTGAACCTTAAAACAAAGTAGAAATGTTTGTTTAAGACTCTTGAATGCTTTAGGAACTTATTTTGACTTGCTTCTTAACTTTTAGACTTGACTCTTAACTTCTTTGACTTTGATCTTAACTTCCCTTGATTTGAATTATGGATTCAAGGATCATGATCTCATATTTATGGATAATTTAGTGATGTTTAGATTTACTTTAGAGTGTTGGAATCATCTAGGAATAATAGGTACATCATTTAGGAACTAACACGAAAAGATAGGGGAGAAATGGGATCTCCAGGTCACCCTGGCACTCGAAAGGCGCGGGGCGCAAGGGCTTGATGGACAGAGTATGTCCTGAGGGGCTCTGATAGGCGCGGCGCTCCACGGCCTGTCACACGGGTTTTCGACTTTTCTTCGTTGGTTTTCAACTCTAAACCTTCCAAACTTGCATGGATCTTACCCCAAACACTTAGGATCTCTAATATACTCAATACCCAATAGTTTAGGCTCATAAAACTGCTCGGAAACACGAATCACAAACCACTAAAGGTACACTACGATTCTACCAACAAGATTTCAACAATTGTTCATCAAGAACTTCAAGATTCATCATTTAATCAATACATAACTTGATGAATTGAACATATTGGTGTATGCATGAACAAATACACACAGAAAGAACTCACATACCTCGATAAAGATAACCCCCGACGAATTCCACTAGCGAAACCTTAGCATTGTTGAAGAATTTTTTATTTTCCTCTTCTCTTGTCTTTTCTCCCAAGCCCTAAGCATTCTCAACTTTTCTAAAACTGATATGGGACTTGGTTTTATACCTAATAAAACCCTAAAACGAGTTAGGAAATACTAGGGTGAAAAAACTACTTTACCCTTACTAAAATTCAAATTGGATTTTTCCTCAATCCAACAACCCAACTTCCAAAAGGCATATCTCCCGCATACGACATCGTAAATGGGAAAATTTGATGTTTTTCGAAAGATCTTCCCAAAGGATTCAAAACCATATAAATAACTCAATTTAACTCCTCCTAAGATGGGAATTATGACCGTTTGAAAATGACCAAACACTCACTTTTATACTTAAGAAATTTTCCAGATTTCCCTATTTATTTCCAAAAATTACTATTATCTTGGTTTCTTAGCTTATTATTAGTTATTTCAAGTTGCGAGATGTTATATGTTTGATCTTGGGTTGACTGTTTCAAGTTCAAACCAACTCAATCCAAGTATTCAAATTCTTTCCAATACTAAATCACAGATTTTTTCTCGACATACAGCTTGGTGCAATTTTGTGTTCGATTTTGTTCACCCCTTACCCTTACAGATGCTCACCCGAGCTTGTAAAGAGGTATGAGAAACATATCTAAATTGATAGGGATTCCAAGTTTTCTGCCTTTTTTTAAATAAAAAAAAAGCAAGCTTTCCTTCAAGCTTCAAGTGTGGAGAAGTGAGATTCCATGACCTTCCATGGTGAAATAAAGTTAATATAAAGAGGAATTTACTTATCTTGACCTTGTGAGTGATGGAAAGGAGAGAATTTGAGAAAAAAATTATTCTAAACACAGTCCACATGTTTCGTGCTTCGTACGCTCCACTGCGTACAACGAGAAGTGTTTCATGATGATATCTAATTTACACTACCAGTAGGTAGCAAAACCCCATAGTCCAGAACCAGAAGTAATGCGCTATCACGCGTAAGAAAACACAAGGGGAGTAGGGGAAAATATAAAAATAAAAGAAGGAGAAGTAACAAACATAAACATACAAAATAACCCCAAAACCTCACATTAGTTGGTATAGGAGTATAAATACAAATACATATAGAACTATCTCCGAATTTAAAATAAAGACCAGTTCTATCCAAGAGAGAGGGAGATCAGCAACTCTGAACATCACGAGCTCACCCTAGCTCTGAATCCTAAAAGTTTCTTTGCACGAGTCCCAAAAAAACGCAAAAAACTTGTACTATGATCTGCAGGATGCAGATGTGTAGTATGAGTACCAATAAGCGATACTCAGTAGGCGTAGACCGACTAAGTTCCAAAGATAAAGACAATATAAATAGCATGTAAATAAGGAAAGTGCAACACAAGTAACTAACGAAGGAGTATCACATGATAATACAAGTAACAAAGATGTAGAAATGTAATACACTGACTAAGAGACCGGGACAATGCAGTACATATGGAGGTGCTACTCCAACAACCTAATCACGACAAAGTCTCTTACGGATGTTAACTAAACAAGGATACCAATGGTAAATGACGATACTCAACATAATCACCCAAAAGGTCAATCAAATCTAATCGAATAAAAAACACCAAGATAGGAAAAATACAACCGATATACATAACTACCATCAAATCAACATAAGATACACAACCATATAATCGAACACTAACCTAATCAATCCCCCATAATCCTGGAAAGTATACAACAACAAACATAATCCAGTCGACCTCCATAAGACCAGTTGGTGCAAACAACAATCAATTATATTGGTGATGTACAATGAAAATGAATGCAACTTATGTGATAGAAACCAACTAAGCCATCAAAACCACGTACCACACAAACAAGTATATGTACCTACCTCCTACCCCTGACAACTAGGTAGGACTTGTGCAACTAACCTTTTCCTGTTCAATGTGTCACATGATCAGAGGGACCATAGGGGACTCAAGAAGTTTGTATACACTTTTGATCCCGATTAATGACTATCAAAGCTGCCGTCACGGTATCAGATTTTCTCTATCATTGTATCGAAGGTAAAAGTAGCCAAATATATAGAGAAAGGCTACTGTAAGTAACTAAAATCAGGAACAATTAAAAAAATACCTCCAGTAACAAGGAGTTAACATTGAAGAAGAAGAGATAAAATTGGAAGAGAGAAACTCTCATTGTTTGAGTTCAAAGACTGAGCAATACAGAGAAATTACATCAGTACTTATAGTTCACAATTTTACAATACGTAAACTACATTCTAGAATCTACTAACAGAGGATTAGTTATAACTAACTCTAGGAAAAAGACTAATCTATCCTTTCTTAATCTTAACTGTTTTATTCTTCTAACTGTTCTTTGTCAGCTCATTTCTCAACACTCCCCTTCAAGATAGGAAGTGTAAAGATGTTCAACACACCTAGCTTGGATACTAGATATTCATGTTGTGGCCTTGACAGCCCTTTTGTCAAGATATCTGTTTGTTGCTCTTGTGTAGGTAGATAGTTTATCTTGATCAAGCCGTGTTGTAGTCTCTCCCTTATGAAATGGCAATCTATTTCTATATGTTTTGTTCTCTCATGATATACTGGATTTTGCAGCAATTTGTATGGCAGCTTTACTGTCACTATATACTTGCACTGGTAGCTTAACATCAACTTCAAGTTCTTTCAACAAGCCAAATAGCCACACTAACTCTGAAACTGTGGATGTGATACACCTATATTCAGCTTCAGCTGAACTCTTGGACATTGTGGTCTGTTTCTTTGCTTTCCAGGACACCAATGACTGACCTATCTTGATCATGTACCTTGTGACTGACCTTCTAGTTAACGGACATGATGCCCAATCAGCCTCACAAAATGCATAAACTAATTCATCAGATGAACTAGTTAGTAGTAAACCTTGACCAGGTTCTTTCTTCAAGTATCTCACTATCCTCAATGCAGCATCCATATGGGACCATTTTGGTTGCTAGAGAAATTCACTAAAAGTCTGTGTGCTGTAGAAAATGTCTGGCCTTGTCATGTTAAGATATAACAATTTACCAATGAGTTTTTGATACATTGTCTGATCTGTCAAAGGATCTTCAGACTCATTTTTCAGATTAACCTGCTCATCATACTGCCTTGATGTTAACTTAACATTGACATCAATAGGTATTCCTGCAGGCTTGGCTGTTGTCATAACAACCTCAGCTATAAGCTCAAGAGCATATTTCCTCTGATGCGTCAATATACCATCCTCTGATCTACTGAACTCAATCCCTAGGAAATACTTTAGTTCACCTAGATCCTTCATCTTGAAAGCCTTTTGTAAAGCCTGTTTAGTGTATTCTATTAATGCAAGAGTGCTGCCTGTGATTAACATGTCATCTACATAGACTAAAACAATACAAATTCCAGTTGTTGACTTGTCAATGAACAATGAGTAATCATACTGACTTTGTTTGAACTTAAGGTTAACAAGAGCTTCAGTAAGCTTGTGATTCCACTGTCTTGGAGCTTGTTTGAGCCCATACAAGGACTTTGTCAGTCTACACACTTTCTCCCCTTGACTGACAAAACCTTGAGGAAGTTGCATATAGATTTCATTCTCCAAATCTCCATGCAAGAATGCATTAAAAATATCCATCTGATGAACATGCCAATGCCTTGAAGATGCAAGAGAAACTATGGATCTCACAGTCACCATTTTAACAACTGGTGAGAAAGTTTCTGTGTAATCAATGCTCTCTTGTTGGCTATACCTCTTAGCTACTAACCTGCTTTAAACCTCTCAACTTCACCTGTTGATTTGTACTTAATCTTGTAGATCCACCTGCAGCCTATTGGCTTCTTTCCTGGAGGTAAGTCTGTTATCTCCAAAGTGTGATTTGATTGTAATGCTTGAATCTCATATTGCATAGTAGCAACCCATCTAGGATCCTTGACAGCAACTGAACAAGAACCAGGTCTTTGCAGGGATGAGGAAACAGTTATATAACATTGATATGTGGGAGAGAGATGACTATAAATCATGTAATTGCTGAGAGAATATTTGACCTACTTATTAATGTTGAGAGTACAAAGTCTTTCAGCCATAGTGGTTTATGAGTATTTCTGGATGATATTCTAGATGCAGCTGGAAGAACCTGTAAAGATTCTTCCTGAACTGTAGCAGGAGCCTGTGAAGAGGTCAAGTCATCAGGATCATCTAACTCAAGTGTATCCTCTAACTCAGTTGTATTATCATAAGGAGAAACATCAGCTTCAGTACAACTAGGTATACAGAAACTTGTGGAGAGATCTCATACATAGACAAAACTGGAGGCTGCAAAGTATCTACAAACTCTGGTTTCTTACCATAAAACTTCTCATAGGGAGTCTGAAACTTAAGCACACTACTAGGTAGCCTGTTGATAATATGTGAAGCAGCTAACACACAATGTCCCCAGTATGTTAAAGGAATTTTTGCCTGAAATCTTAAGGCCCTTGTAACCTCAAGTAGGTTCCTGTGCTTTCTCTCAGCTACATTATTCTACAGAGGAGTGTAAGGACATGTTCTTTGGTGCACAACTCCCATCTCCTTAAACATAGTCTCACACACATAATTCACAAATTCAGTACCATTTTCAGTCCTAATTACTTTGACAGTTTGAGAAAATTGAGTCTGAACAAATCTTAGGAACAATTTAATAAACATACTCACTTCATAATTATGCTTTAACAGACACAACCAGGTCATTCTGGAAAAATCATCAACAATTGTAAGGAAGTATTTATTTCCATCAAATGTAGAAGTACTATAGGTACCCCATAGATCAACATGAATCAAATCAAAGATGTGTAAACTTCTTATGTAGCTAGAAGGAAAAGTAAGTCTTGTCTGTTTAGCATAAGGACAGACTAGACATTTAGACACTTTACTTATACTTTGATCATTCACATCAAACATCTTAGCAAGAACTCCTGAGGACACATGTCCTAATCTTTGATGCCACACTTCCATATTGGAGACTGTTTGAGCAACTTTCAATACAGGTACTCTTTTCAACACAACTCTCCTTATCATCAATATGTTTTTGTGTATACAAACAACCATCTTCTTTATCAATCTCCTTCACCTTTCCACTGCAAAGTTCCTAGAAAACACAACAATTAGAAAAAAAAAAGTGACTGAACACCCAAGTTCCTTTGTTAATTTGCTCACTGACATCATGTTGTACTTGAATTCAGGTAGATAGAAGACATTGGAAATGATACTTCTATCTGATAAAGCACATGAACCAACATGAGTTACTTGTGTAGTGTTTCTATTAGGCAAGTATACACTCTTAGGAAACTCTAACTTGATCACAGATCCTCTGATAAACATGTCCAACTGAGAGACCATGTGATTTGTGGCACCTATATCTACAATCCATACTTTACTATTTTCATAAACAAAATAAGTTTTACCTGCAGTGTGAGCAACATGTGCATGATAACAGTCTGAAGTAGTGGAATCAGTCTTGTTCTAAAAACAAGTCTTGTTCTGAAAACCTGAGAGAATATGATCATATTGTTCCTTGCTAAATGTACAACCCTGAAGAAGCTGTTTTACCTTCATCTCAGCTTGATTCACTGTTTTAGATCCTATAGATTGTTCTATCACTTCATCAGTACCCTGAGCAGTCTCTGATTTCCTTCCCCATCCAAGAACACGAACATTAGTATTCATACCATATGAGAAGTGTGCTAGCTAATGTTGATGAGATTCTGATGAACCTTGTACCTTTCTTTTGGACTTAAAGTCTGGTGGGTACCATACAATTTTATAACAAAATTCTTTGCTATGACCCTTACAATGACAAAAATCACATATCAACATGGAATTCCTTTTCAACCTTTGAGAAGATACTGTGGAAGTACCAGTTTTAGAAAACATTGCTACATATTCTCCTCCAACTGAATTTAACCCCATATTGCTAGAAACTGATACCACGGCCTTTTGATACTCATCTCCCACTATCATAGCATATGCATGGTTAGTAGTTGTTAAGAGATTCATCATCAAAATTTGGCTCCTAACATGATGATAAGACTCATTTAACCCCATCAAAAACTGATATAACCTTTGTCTACTCAGATGAGTAACAAACTCTTTAGATTTATCACAGTTACAGCATGGAGCAGGAACTAAAGCCTCAAAATTCATCCCATAGAGTTTTGAGTTTAGTATAGTATACAGACACAGAATCAATACCTTGATGTAATGAGGAAATATCCTTATGCAAACTTTAGGTTCTAGATCCATCTACCCTGTTAAACCTTTCTTTTAAGTCATTCCAAACTTGAAAAGCAATGGATGCAAAGGCAATATCACTCAGCAAACTCTTCGATACAGAATTCATCAACCACGAATGTACAATTGCATTAACTCTTTCCCATTGTCCCCATAGTTCTTCACTAAACTTTTCTTTCATACAAGTTCCATCTACTAGACCTATCTTGTTCCTTCCTAGTAGTGCTAGTGTAATTGAACGATTCCAAAGAGTATAATTCTCAATGCCAATCAGTTGAAATGAAATAATGCTAACTCCACTAATATCAGCTGGACTAACAAAGAGAGGATGATTATAATCGATACCTTGTCCAGTCAGTGATGTATTCTGAAGAGAAGTTGGAGTTGATGTATTCTCATTCTGGCCATTGTTGAATGCTTGATCCAAATGTACAGATGCTCTGTTAGTCCCCATTTCTTTGATTCTCAATCACCAGTCAATCAACAGTTGCGAAAGCAAGTGCTTGGCAGTATAACAACAAATCTTAATCCAATTCAGATCTATGATTCTACTTTGAACTCAATGAATTTGTGAATTGAAATCTCAATTCTTTTGATCCAAACACCAATCGCCTTTCATAGAGATTACTGTGAATGGATCTGATACCATGTAAGTAACTAAAATTAGGAACAATTAACAAAATACCTCCATTAAAAAGGAGCTAACATTGAAGAAGAAGATCTAAAATTGAAAGAGAGAAACTCTCATTGTTTGAGTTCAAAGACTGAGCAATACAGAGGAATTACATCAGTACTTATAGTTCACAATTTTACAATACGTAAACTACATTCTAGAATCTACTAACAGAGGATTAGTTATAACTAACTCTAAGAAAAAGACTAATCTATCCTTTCTTAATCCTAACTGTTATATTCTTCTAACTGTTCTTTGTCAGCTCATTTCTCAACACCAACGCACTGACTGATCAAGTGAAAAGTGAGAACATCCCAGATGTCTCAAATGTCTAAAAACTAGTTTTTCAAGTGATCCAAGTGGTATGACTTCCATCAAAACAAAATTTAAAAGAGTAAAAGTGTAAAAACAGCATTGTCAAAATAGTAGTAAATATCCAATGCATGAGCCAGGATCGTACCACAAAACAAGTGAAATTGGTATCAAATATAATGTATGACATTACTAGTATTCAAACAATAGATGCTTAACAACTAGATAAACACTACTAACTACCACTCTCCCAAAGCATAAAAACTACCCTTAAGTCTAACTGGTCCTTGACAATGGCCTCGATTTCAACAATCTACCAACATCCTCAACAATAACAACATAACAAGGTTAGTAGTACTCATGAAACAAATGAATCAATGAAGACTTCTACAATCAAAGGGGAGTGGATAACTCAAATATATGGAGTCAATTTGTGAGTTTACGAGCTTGATGATTGTAGAGCGCATCCAGAAGAATAGACTCAGTAAACGTCCAAGATGATCTAATGTCAAGAAGCTGAGAACAATCTTTCAGCTAGTCAACAATTTTTTGAATAATAGCAGTCGATTGAGATATTGTGTTTTCTAATTTACTGCTATTGCCTTCCTTCCAGAGTTTCCAAACTGAAAAAATACTAATCATAGACGTGACATAGCCAACTTGACATAATTTGGAGTCTCATCTGTTGATTTGTTTTGCTTATTTTTTTTTGATTTGTTTGCTGCCCCAAGCTGTTTTATTCTTGCATTATTTTATCTTCTTTTGGTCAAATAGAAAGGGAAAGTTTTGACTTAGGTTTTCTTCCGCTATCGCCCTGTGGTGCACATTTATTTTGTGCTTCCCTTTACCTACACTTGGGTGGGTTTTAAGATCTTCCTACTAATAAATCATAAAATGTGAAGCTATAAATATTTCTGGTCAACGAAAACTATTTACGAAAGAAATTATTATTTACCTTTTGAAAATCTCTTTATAATTTGTTGTGCCCCCCCTCCCTCCCCTTTTTTTAGGAAATCACCCATATTCACTGAGTTCTTATGCTTTCCTACAATGGGAGGGTGTCAAAATGTACAAATAATTTATTATTGTGATATATATTGTTTACTTTTTAATGAAAATAACTAAATGAAGTTTTTCTTCCACACTGCAGTTGAGCGAGGCCTCATAGAGCTCAAGAAATTGGGGATTGAAACCCAATTATGGCAAGAAACTCGCCGGTCAATAGATCCAGAAAATACCAAAAAAATGCAAACGGAAAATGATTTTTGACAATGAGTTGCTTTTCACTTACCAATTAGTAACTTTTTCCTCATCCCGTTTTGGCATTTCTTAGTTCAATTATTTATTTATTATTATTGCTCTTTAATAACTTTTGTTTCAAAGTTTTTATTCATGTAATGATAGAAATACTGTAAGTGCTGACTGAAAGTTTTTATTACACAATGCACAATATTGTATAATATACTAATATGAATGTTCATGCAAATATGAAATTATTTTAAGTGGAGAAGTTAAATAGAAATATATAGACAAATTACTATTATATGGTGATATGTCCAAATTATGCCTCCATAAAATAATATAACACGATTGTTGTCAAATATAAAACTAAATTAGATTGGGTTGAACCAACAGGGAATAAGATTAGTTTTTTTTTATTTTCGAAGGAAATGACAAAGTTTGTGAGAGTTAACTAATGATTTTCAGTGCCAATTTGTAACTTGTAACTTTCAACAATATTACTTAAGCTGAGAATTTATAGAGAGAAAAATCATGATTGTGTTTACTAGAAGTGTTTACCTTAATTCAGGTTAACATATAATATCACTTTGTAATGCTAGCATACTAGCTTATCAAACCCATGCTACATTTAACTATTTCTCAACCAAACTAGATGCATATTACTTTTATTCTGGACTAAAAGTGTTTATCTCAAATCAATGTCATTTACTTTGAGTTGGTTAATCTTACTACATCATAAATCATTAGACAATTTTTGAATCTGAAATCTAAGTTTAACTCTTTTCCATGTTTTACATTTTTTTACTCAAAAAAGTTAAATCTAGGGAAGATTATAACATTTACAACCATTAGAAATCATTAATTTGAAAGAGATAATAAGGTATACAATTGCAATACAAAACAAAGTTTATTCCATAAAAAACCTTGTTTAGGTCATGTACTCATGGATATACTTTTGGTTGTGTGGTTTTTCCGCTCATGATAATTGATACAAATAATGTAATTTCATTTATTAAAAAAGAATTTACTTATAAAAATTAGAGCAACCACACAAACTTTGATTTTTAAAAAACTAATGAAACTTCGAGAAGAGAACTCATTCAAGCATATTCTGTTATTCACTAAACACAAGATCATATCATATATCATATATTATTATAAGAGGAAACCAAAAAAGTTAAAAGTTGAATTACGATTTTACCCTTATTATAAATTAAAATGTTATAAAAATATTTAACTATTTAATTTAAATAATAAATTACATTATTTTATTAAAAATGTTAATGACTTTTACACTTCTTTAGAATAATTCTTAATTAAAATATCTAATTTAATTTATTTTCTTAAAAAAATTTACCCTTTAAATAGATACATGTATATGGTTTATCTTCTAAATTAATTTTATGTTCTTAATTTATATTTTTCTTTAATTTTTGTAACACTTGACCTTTCAACTTTGTAAGTGAATCTTCATATTCCAAAGCTATATTTTTTTCTATAAATACAAATCTTTTAACATTAAAGATTCATATGTGATATAATTTTTGTGTGTGGAATATAAGAGAAGCTTTAAGCAAATGAAGAAAATTTCAAGGCAAGAGGATTTGTATCAAGATTACAGGGCATAATGTGATTATAGGAATGAATAATACTTTAATTACTAGAATATCGAAGCTTGATGTATTTATTTTTTTTACTTATTTGTCAAGATCATAAGTATGACAAGGCCCCTCTATTTATATAGTTGAATATCACTTCCATTAACTTGTTTTTCAAACATTTTAATTTTTTTTATGGTCAAAAGTTGCATGTTTATTATTATAACTTTGTTTCAATTTGCATTATCAATAAAAAAACAGGAAAAAGATTGTCTTAAAATTTTTCTATTTTTCGTTGGTAGCCTTATGCTAAACTTGCTCTTATTATGATATTTTTTCTTTGTATTTGTAATTTTGTTTTAAGAATATATTTGATTGAAGGGTGTGTTTTTTGCCCATATACTAGTAACAAAATAAACCCTAACAATACTATTTATAATTTTAAGAAAATTTGAAATTAAAAATAACAAAGCTCACTGGTGTTGTCATGCCCTATAAGAAATTTTGTCGGAAAAGCCTATGAGGTGGTTTGTCTGGCGGTCCATTCAGGTGTGACGGCTTGTCAGGTGGACCACGAGAAGCTAATTTTTCACAATGTTTTTGCTTGTCTCTGACGCTTGCCTTAACGACTCGTCAGAAGTGTGACATTCTATCAATCCTGCCGTCTGGGCTCTCTTTTGCCAAATATAATTTCTTTTTACTTCCTTTCCCATTTTGACTAATTTCCTCTATAACACCATAGAAAAATCATTAATATACACAATAATTTCATAATAACTAGTATTTTTTCATAGTTAAAACCATCAAATGTTGTAATAACCCTCCAGGTCATTTATTTTTTATTAACTTGTTTTCATCATTTAGATCATTCTTATAGAGATATCAAGTCATTTATGACTTGCTGAGAATGACAATTCAATCACCTGGTTGTTCTTTTGATTTTTGTATACGTTTTTTGTTTTGAAGCTTTTGATACTTGAAGGGTTGACGTTGGTCAAGAGTTCAGTAAGACTACATCAAAATACAATTTTGACGGTTCTCTTATCTCTAGCACGCCGATTTTTGTTTGGAAGGACCTTTGGTGCATATCCTGAGGCTTCCAGGATAATCTCGAGCCCCTTTGTGGATGATTTCTTAAAATGGAGTTTGGGTGTGAGACCCGCTTTTCGTTGAAACGAGATCGTTTGGGAGTTTGACATCTCTGTTGAGTCCAAAATACTGAAATTTGTAAGGTAGCATACTCATTTGCGTGAACTGGGTTCTAAATAAATTCCGAGCAGCCTATCGGGGATTTCAAGTTGGTGGGAAACTATTTGTGTGCATTAGCTGGTGCAGCCTCATATTACTCTTCCCATTCACTAGAACCTAGACATATTCGTGGTGACTAGTGGTACTAGTCTCCGTGTTCGCAGAGACCTAGCATGATGGTCAGCGCATTCGCGAGCCTTATGCTATGATCACGTAGGCCTAGGGGGCCCAATCCTCTGTGATCGCATGCTAAAAATCACGTTTGCAATGGCTTAGATTAGGGTCGGCCTTCGGCGATCACAAACTGGGTCTCGCGTTCACGCATGTCATTTATTTGGTCATTTAACTAAGGCTAGAGACGCGAACTAGCCTATTCTTGAAATTTCAAAATGAATTTTATCGAGCTATACACCTTCAATTAAGGTGATGCAAGTTGTTGTTTTTTCTTTTCAAAAAGTGTGTGGCTTCCTGTTCGAGAGTTTGAGAGAGTGCACAGAGCATTAAATTGAGGTAATTTGTATCCTAAAGGGACTACCTAATTCCCATTAATGTGTTTTTGATTCATTTTTTGCATGATATTTTTGAGCTGGTTTCAGAGCTTGAATTGTGTTCCATTTTGAGACACAAGTTCAGTAGGCTATTTGGAACCATTTAGCAGAGTCAATTATGGGATTCCATAAATGGGACCCATAATTCTATTTTGACTCAATTTTGGGTATGTCTAATTGCCGCAACTTTAATATTTGCGTCTTTATTGATATTGCGATTATGTTTTAGATAGAGTAGCAGTGATCATAGGCCATTTTAAAAGGCAAAGTTCTAGAATCGTGATTAGGGAGTGTGCACGGTCAACTTATAAGGTAGGCTATGACTTACGATTTTAGATGAGCTTCTATCGGTAAATTCACGTTGATTAGCGGGCGCTGGGATGAGTTTCTAGGTTGTTTCATGTTCAATTATTAGAATTCATGTTTTAGGAATATTTTGTGTAGTTTCAGGTAAATTGAGCAAACTTATCCCATTGTAAGGATTCTTTCTTGCCTTGTATTATATCTTGGGTTAATCATATTTTTATTAGTATTTGGTTATTTCCCTTAGCATAGACATAGGCTAATGATACTTTAGACTCGTGTATTAGAGCCAAAAGGATTAAAAATTATCTGACGTCACTTCGGATGACTTAGACAGATATAACAGACTAGTTCTGATAGTATGAACCTTAGTTAGGCGTTAACTCAACTCCAATGACCTTTAATCTATAAATCACATGTTCTTACATTAGTCTCGTAGTTTTGGTTGTGATTTCGCGCTTCGTTTGTTAATTCATATTCAAATTTTGTTCAAGCTTGGAAGTGATTTGATGATATATTTGGGTGGATATCTATCCATTGTGATGGTGATAGTTTGATATTGGATCTTTTCGCTGCTGCTCGATGAGTCGTGGATTTAAGATCCGGGCATATTGTTCCTTTAGTCACAAGGCTTGGGAACATGCACCTTTAATCCAAATTCGGGCTCATTACTTTCAGTTAATTTGATTTATATCGGCATGGTTCTATTAAGTTTTTTGGGTATCTTATCACCAGTTCGAGGTCCGGGATATCATCTAGATTCTAGATTCACTGGTTCTCATACTTAATAGTTGTAGCTCTTTTGTGTACTCGTTGGTCTTATGGGGGTGCATTCAGGTTATTTAATTGAACATGTGCATGAGTTTACCTTCTGCCTTATAGGGTTCCACTTAGGTTATAACTAGTTACTTACTTTCTTTTCCGTTCGTTCATCAACGCGTGTGCAGTCCAGTTAGATTATTGTTATCATTCCGCTCTTTTGACCTCTATTAGTGTGATTTCTCGCTTTTAATTCTCTTCTTTAATTTCCAAGCTCATTTGGATTATAATGCATATTGGGTACCTATTGTTTTGGTACTCATACTACACTTTATATTTGTTTTATGTTGCAGGTCTGAGCACCAGTCACCAATGCTGATATCGAGCCAATTGCAGGACCACTGGCAGGGGGAGCTTCTGGTATCTAGCCTATCTCTTTATATTGTAGTTTTCTTAATAGTCTTTACTTATAAAACAAGCTTATATATTTTGGTCGCCTTTTAAGACTTGTACTCTTTTGTAGGGACTCTGTACACGTGACTACCAGGTTTTGGGTGTTCATCTCTTTTCTTATTGTATATATATTGGATTTTGTACCTATATTTTATTGTTTCCCTTAATGCATTTCCAGTATCTCTTGTTTTTTGTTGTTTCTAACATGTAGGGTTGTTACTTGTTGTTCTATATGTTGTGAGTTGGCTTACCTACTGGTGGGTTATAGTAGGTGTCATCATGGCACTAATTTTTACGTCATGACAAGTTGGTATCAGAGACTCAGGTTCACTGATGTTTGCTTGTTTAGAGCTAATGTCTAGTAGAGGCGTGCACAGCAGTGCGAAGACGTCTGTATCCTATCTTTGGGAGGCTACAGGGCATCATTCGGAAGACTCTCTATTTTTCGTTCATTGTTGTGTGTTGTGTGTCTTATTTTGTTCCTATAATCTCACTTGTCACTCTTCTACAGGATGACCATGTGCGGCTTTATGGCCGGGGGTGATGCACCCAAGCTAGTAGATTGAGCCTATGTGATACGCTCAAACTACGCTAAAAACAATAAGAAGAGTAAGCGGTCTTTAGCAATAAAAGTACCTAAAAAGAGAGAGTTGGGGTAGGATCTCACAAGGAATGATATTGTGCAAGGAATTTGATTAGAAAATTAAGATGCAAACGAATTCATCGTATTATTTAGAACAAGTGGGTGGATGGTTCCACCAAATTAATGAAAAAGGTTATGGTATCAATTATCACAATTAAACATAAATCGTGAATTCATACAAGAGACTATATAGGGGTGTGGGGACTAGTATTGATGTAAAATGGAGGTACATGTGCTTGCTCAATATTGCTAAACAAGCACCCAACTACACTTGATCCAATTCTAAGTGTAGGTGGTCGCTAACAAGTATACACTCAACTAAGATTTGGGATCGACCCTACAGGAAGTGATACAATAGAGAATTCGATTAAGAAGTAAAATTGTATCCTAATTATTTATAGAAGTATAGGTTTCGTAACATTAAAGTAAATCACAAAGTTTCAATGATCAATATCAAATGGAGGGGGGAATTGGGTAACCAATTTATGACTTCTAAAATGCGATGTAAACAAATAGAGAGAGTTTCGTGGGAGTGTGATAAGTTGAATACTAATATCCTGTAATGGGTGATTACAAGTTAATCAAATGTGTATCTATGTGGGTAAGCCAGGTTTTGAATGCAATAACTATTTCTAAATCAACTATTGTGAATCAAGTGAGTTCTTTCGAACATCAACAAGCAAAACACAATTGAACAACCAAATTCCTTAACTAATCCACTTTTTCAAGCTCAATTTATAAGAATGTAATCAAACCCACTTTCTCAAGCTAGATTCTTAAAGATGCAATTAATACAGTCATCAACTGATAGTTCACCTCTAATACCTCTTTCTCAAGCAAGTTTAGAGTACTAAGAATTTCATTTGCAGCTATAATTCCTCATTTAATACAAGAACAATTAATTGAACCCACTTTAAAATAACAATAAAATTAGTAACTAACAACACTAATTAGCTAATTCATGCATTCAACTACATAATCACTCCCCCAAGAATAGGGGTTTTAGCCAATCATAGTGAAAATAAGAAATTGCTACCAACGAAGTTTCTCATTTGATTTGACAACAATTTGCAATTCCCAACTGCTGAAATTTAAGCTAAAAATCTCAAAATATCTACTCAAAAGTGTAAAAACAATATTCTAGAATGTTAAAACTCAAAAGTGTAAAAACAATGTTCTAGAATGTTAAAAATCAAAAACTCAATAGTGAACAATGTAGGAACTCCTTCTCTTCCTTTCAAAATTGCATTTATACGTTTTCAGAATTTCAACACGGAGTCAACTCGGCGAACTAAGTCGGGCTCGCCAACCGGTCATCTATGCGCTATGTACTCCACTTCTCACCCTTTTGGTGTGGCTTTCAACCAAATTGTTATGTAAATTTCGGTGAAGAAAGTTCGGTTCATCGAACTGGTCAGTGATTCACCGAGTGCTCCTCTTCTCGCCTTTTTGGTGTGGCTTTTCACCAATTCTTTTTGTGACTTTTGGCGTGAACGATGAGCATCGCTAATCTTTTCGCCATGTCAGTGAATCACTTGTCCGCTCACCAAGTTGGGTTTGTCCATAGGCTGACATGCTCTTACTTTAGGTGAACTGAAGGTCCACCTAGCGACTAGCCAAGTGGCTTTGGCGAGTACCAACTTTGCTTTCCTTCAATTTTTTCAGCTCTTTTGTTCCTTATTGCCTCATAGTGTCCTTGCCTCACTCTCTAGAGAATCAGTCAAAGATATATTAAGTTGGCAACCTTATCTCATAAATTAGCCCCATGATAAATAACTCAAATCAATAAAGAAACAACACTAAAACAGAACAAGACACAAGATCCACTAAATTAAATCAACACCCAACCCCATAATCATACCCCTAGAATTAGGGCTTTAGCCAATCATCATAAAAGGAAAAGACAATATATCAATTATGTTCCAGCCACTGCACAGTTGAAATTAAGCAATATTCTTCAATACCCACTTTGATTTGAACCCTCAAGTCAATTACAAGGTTGTTCAAAAATCACAAAAACTAAGAATACTTTCAAAGGTAAAAGGACTACAATAAGAAAATATTAACACAAAAAACAGATTTCTAAAACATCATCCATTTTCTCTCCTTTGGCCTATTTATAGTTTCCCCAAAATTTCATTTTTGACCCATTTAGCAACATTAGTCAGGCTCACTTCTCTGATTAAGTGGGTCTTGATTACCTCTCATCTCGCCCTTCTTTTGCTTCAGGCTTCAAGTTATTCAACCTCAATTGACGAACTCAATCGAGTCAACCTTTCAAATTTGGCGAATCGCTGATCACCACATTGTTCCCGCTTTCAACTTTCATTTTTACTCAAGAATCTATCAAGTTTGGCAATGGATTTCTAGTTCGTCTATTCAGCTTTGAATAATCAACGTTTCATCATTAGTTCACCAACCTCCATTGAATATTTTCGATTATGAACACTGTCAACTTCAACAAGGTTAGGCCAATTGGGTGATCTACTCTTTTGGATACGCGACTACCAGTTGGCAGTTTAAACTCCTTTCAATGTTTTGGCCTCTTTTTTATGATTCATTATTGCCTTATCCTTTAGCCTTCATAGCTACTAACACCAAAATATTATAAGAATAAGACATAAACAGGCATTGATGACACTAATAACTAAACTAAAAAGACCTCAAGTGAGTGAAAATTTACCTCTCATCAGCACCCCTAACATAAATTTTTGTTTGTCTTCAAGTAAATCAAAAACACAAATAGTCTATTAGGGTGTCTAGAACAGTTTTCAATGTGAATTAACATGCAAGTTCCACCATAAGATTACTATTAAATATATTCAACACTCAATCATACTCAAAAAGATTCAAATGGTGATTAGCCGATATCAATCCAAGTGCAAGCTCATTGGTGCTTCCTTTCTAATGCAAAACCATGTTTCAACAAAAGTAGTCAAGTGCTCTCACATAAAAAAAATTATTTCATGCTTTCAAAAGCATATCAATAAAGAATTGAGGAATCAATACAACTCTTACTCTCTTAAAGAGAAATACATGCAAGCTCTATGTCATAGGTTTGCTCATGTTTTACAATCTTCATATAACCTAGCTTCTGCAAGATCTTAAGGGTCTTTTTAGGCCTGTAACGGGGCTGAGGGTAAAGGTAGGCTCTATTTGTCTTAGTATTTCAAAGCACTGTTATACTCATTTTCATAACTTCTCAGTTCTTTCCAATATTTTCACTTGGAAACCCAAACCAAAAATTTCTCACTCAATTTGTTGGATACCCCTTTTGTTTCATCACACTTTATTTTTCTTTCCAATTTTCAAACTTTTGCTCACCTTGTTTTTATAAATAGGAGTTCATTTTTTTTTTGTAACAAACTTAAAAGTATGAATAATTATGTTTCCTCTCAAAATTTATGCCCAAGATTATTTCTTACATTACAAAAGCTAGACAAGAAAAATTCTAGGACTCAACAAACATGTTTTCAAGTAGGACCTCACCACACATGGAACTTCCGACACAATTATTTAGCATAACTCTACAAAATCAAAATACTTGTGTACAATCTTCATTGCAAATATCACATCAATATGCATCTAGTCAACACAAGAATCAAAAGGATCAATAAAAAGTGAAGCCACACTAATTTCTTCTTGGAACATTAACACGAAACACATTTCTTATAATGAGTACTATTTAAGACATTGATATTGGACACAATCGATCCTCGAACATTAATAAAGAAAACACAAGCATTCTCAATCAATTAAAAACTCCAAAATCATGGAGCAATTGGTAGAGAGACAAAATGAATTAAAACCATCAACTATCATAAAAATAAAATTATATTTGAAAAAGCAAAATACAATCCAAAAAAGGGGACTATAGGCACATGTACCCTCACTCCATAAAAAAACTAGTAGTTTCCGATATGCTATCAAAAGTAAGTACGGGAGGAGAATGATAAAAATATCCTCTTGACAAGCTATGCATATGAAGCACTCTAATCTATAGTCTTAGAAGGGATGACATTATCTCAGACATTAGTATTCGATATTGAAACATCAGGCTGCAATGCAGCACCAATCAGAGCATCAATGCCCTGCACATCTATAGGAATAGTCGAGTCTGAAGTAACCCTACTAGTGTCGATTGTGGAAGACTCTAGATAATATCTCTCCATCACCACATGCATTATCAATTCCTCGATGTCCTGTATCTCTTTCAAGGTCTTCCTTATCCTCTGATCATCCTCTCTCAAGTATTTATCCTAATCTGTCTCCTCAACCTTATCATCACCAACAACCTTATCATCCACATCAGTTGGTTGTTCAACTATGTCACTAGGTGCATTAACTCTCGACTTGGAAGGAAGCACAAACTCGGGTATCTCAGGCAAGGGAAACTTCAGCCTACAACATAGATCTATGAGTGGACCTCAACTGGTTCACATCACTCCTTAGGATAACAACCTCTCTCTTTAACTAAGACAAATCAGAGGGGCTTCCCTCGCTCTTCTCCTTAGCCTCCACTCTAGTTGTGAAGTTGTCCAACCTCTTCCCATATGATGCTACAGTGGTCCCATAAACCACAACATCAGCCCTAACCGGGCACATTGATGCCTCAATAGCTCTCTCGATAATATTATGCATATTTCTCTCTATTTTATATGCCCTAGCATTCGTAGAATAGGTAAAGTTTTCAATCTTATATGTCAAGTCCTTGTTCAAGGGAGATGAGATACATGGGCAGGTGTAGATGAGGTAAAGGGTGTTTGTGAAGTAGAAGGCATTGAAGGGTATGTAATGTTACTTAAAGGCTTCACATGTGCATGATGAGCAGGAGCATCAATCTCAAGGGTAGTGGGGTCTATTACTTGAGTGATGTCAGGTGGTGGTGGCTTATTCCTTGCAGCAGCATCTCTCAAGTAATCTGACTTTATGATTTGAATTTCATGGAAGAGACATGGGTAACTCTAACGTCTGATCTCTCCTTGTATGGCACTCTGGTGGCCTCACACTGTTGTGTGATCAAAACTGTGAAGGTCTGCTTCTAACTAGCTCTCATCAGCATCTCTTTTATGATAATGGAACCCACATTAATCTTCTCCTTATCAATGATAGTACCAACTACGATTGACTTCAAATATCGAAGGATGGACTCATTCTGAGATGACATGATGTTGTTATTGATGAACCTCGACCAATATCAAGCTCCACTATTGATATCCTTCTTCTCTATTAAATATTACCTTATTTACCGTCCACGAGTAATGTCATCGACTAGAGTTTCCAATCAACACTTCAAAGCATCAAGATCATGAGTTGTGCCTCATACATCATTACCGCACCTAGGTGGCATTTCACATGCTTTTCTCACACTTTGAATTCATCGAAGGGTTTCCAGACGACTCCTTTTCTTTTCTTGGTCAAGGCCTTCTCATAGGATGCATATAATTCACTCACCCAAGCTAGGATATAAGGAGGTATATGTACTTTGAAGCGCTCGAACCCATGGAACTTTTTCCAAATGATGGGATAGTCGTACATTACATCATCAATTGAACGTCCCCTCTCCTCTATAATAGTACATTCTCCTTCCGCTTTGAGCCTATTAAGGGCCTTTGTCGCTATAATAGCGGCAACTCAAGAGGTATGTGACTAGGAGGTTTTTAGCACCTTAGACTAGATTCCCCTTTTTTTCCACCACCTTCTTTGGGGCCACACTCACGCGCGTAGAGAAGTGCGAGTGGTCAGTTGTTGAGGAGCCTTAGAGGGCTCATTGATATTGATTCCCTTATTCCCTTTTAAATGGGTGGAGGTGGAAACTTTCCATTTGACTTGGTCATTTCCTACAAGACACAATAATTCACAAAAAAACATTAAGTGAAGGTTAGTTGAAAATAAGCTAAATAATAAACACGGTTAAAAACATGTTCTAAGACTTACCGGTTAGAAGGGTGAATAGCCTAACAAGTTAAGGAGCTTAGCTAAGCTCACCAAAGTTGATTATACACACAAATATTCAACTCATGCATGAAATAAAGAGTCAACTCTAACTCGACGATCCACCGAATTGGTTTTTGGTGGGCTAAGACAAGCCCATCAAAAATGACAATGCAAAACATTTTGGGACGTGTATAAAGGTCAATGTTCATTCCAACACGGTGATATATTGACTTAGTTTTGGCAAACTAAGATAACCCCGCTGAATGTGAAAATACCCAAGTCACATATTCAAACTCAGAAAGAAATTGGGGTTTGCTCAGCAATTCGCCTAATCACCTTTTCGAGCTAAGATTAGCTTATCAAACAGGTAATTTCAGCCCAATACCTTTTTCACAAATTTAACACTAACACACAACAATAACCATTACTCAATCAATTTTACAAGCTACTCACATGCTATTCTACCCATGGGTACTTAGACTTCCCCAAATATCACAAAGTATTGCCCAATTCCATGATTTTCCTTTAAGAAAGTTGTATTCTATCCATCATTAGCAAATACAAGTCATCAGGAAAACATTGTACTAATCAGACTTCACCCATACTCAATTTAGACAAAACCCATTCAATTTAATACGATAATTTCAAAATTTCTAACCTTCACGGTCAAGTTCAACAATTTCAAGCACAATATAATCTATTCTAGCTCATGGGCATAGTTCAATCGATAACATTTAGCATCGCCAATTAAATAAAATAGAGCAACACTAGCATACATTAAAAGTTTTCTCCACTGATATTTATGCTTTTTTAGACCGAAGTGTTACCTTATTGTTTATAAATTTGTATGTTGTTGTAAAGTTTGGTTTCAGTCCTGAGAACTCCTAATACCATTTTTTATTTCTACTTCAAACGGAGAGTCAGTGTTGGCTAAACTAACGTATAGGAATTTCACTATCTAGGTCCTTCATCAAGACAACACTTTGATCTAGAAGAGTTAGATATGGTAGACTTTGATATTATTCTAGGCATGGACTTGCTACATTCGTTCCATGCCTCAGTTGAGTACAAAACATGAGTAATTAAGTTCTAATATCTTAATGAGTCATTCTTAGAACGGAAGGTTAGTTTTATGTTACCTGAGGGTCGTTTTGTTTCTTATCTCAAGGCCATGATGATAATCTCTAAGGGTTACATTTACCATATAGTTCAGGTCAAGGATTCCAATCGTGAGACCCCATCTCTTCTATCAATTCTTGTAGTATATGAGTTTCTAGAAGTCTTTCCAGATGATTTTCATAAATTTCCTCCCGAGAGGGAGATAGAATTTGGAATACATACTCTTCTTGATATGTAGCCTATATTTATTCCTCCACATAAATGGAATGGAGCTAAAGAACTGAAGGAACAGTTAATCTTCTCGACAAGAGATTACTAGACCTAGCGTTCCCCTTGGGGTGCCCAAGTCCTTTTGTGCATTATAAAGATGTATCTCTTAGAATGTGTATCGACTATTGTCAGTTGAACAAGGTCATCATTAATAATATGTATATTATTCCTAGAATTCATAAGTTACTCGACCAGCCCCAGGGATCCACTTATTTTTCTAACATTTTCTTAGATTTGGGTACCATCACTTGAAGGTTGGAGAGTGTGACATTCCAAAGACAACTTTCTGAACCCAGTATGGTCACTGTGAGTTTCTGTTATGTAATTTGGACTAACCAATGATTTTGCAACTTTTATAGACCTCACAGACAAATTGCTCAAGTCGTACCTCGACATGTTTGTTATTGTGTTTATAGATGATATCATGATCTACTCCCGTAGTCCGAATGCTAGTCACCTCAGGATTTTTTTACACATAGAGGGATAAACAGTTATTCTCTAAATTCTCTAAGTGTGAGTTCTTGTTCAGGTCAGAAGAATTTCTGGGCCATGTTGTATCTAGTAAGGGCATCTAAGTTGATGATTAGAAGATTAATGTAGTGAAGAGATGGCCTAGGCTTACCACTTTGAAATTAGAAGTTTTTTGGGTTTAGCTAGTTATTATAGAAGGTTTGTTTAAGGGTTTTCATCAATTTTTCCCCGTTGACCATTGTGATGCAAAAAAAGTCAAATTTCAGTGGTTTGAGCATTGTGATAAGAGCTTTCAAGACCTAAAGAGTCGATTGACTTTGCTGAGTACATACATTTTTGTATATTGTGAAACTCTAGAGTTGGTCTTGGTTGTATTTCGATGTAGGATGAAAAATTTGATGCTTATTCTTCTAGAAGACTTAAGGTTCATGAGAAGAGTTATCCCACTCATGATTTGGAGTAAGATGCGGTATTGTTTGCTTTAAATTGGTTTCATTACCTTAATGTGTGCATGTGAATGTTTTCACGAATCACAAGAGTCTACTATATGTTTTTGGTTAGGAGGAACTAAATCTTCGTCAAAGGAGGGGGTTTGAGCTCCTCAAGGATTATGCTATGAGTGTGCTCTAGCACCCAGGTAAGGAAAAATTGTTGTGAATTCTCTTGTAGCTTAACATTGGGAAGTGTTGCTCATATTAGAAAAAGGTAAGAAAGATCTAGCGAAGGAGATGCATAGACTTACAAGTTCATCTCATAGAGTCAGATAAGGGTGGTCTTCATTCGTGATTGAAGTTATCGAGAAACAAAATAGTGATTCTGTATAACTTCATTTGAAAGATGTAGTTCACAAGAAGATAGTTGAAGTCTTCTTTCTCGGGAAAATGAGATTCTCTGATATCAATATAGATTATGTGTTCCAGATATAGATGGGTGAAAGAATGAATTTTGAAAAAGGCTCATAGTTTTAGATAATCCATTTATGCCAGTTCCACTAAAATGTACCATGATTTGAGAGAAGTATTCTTGTGGAACGGTATAAAAAAGACATTGTTGATTTTGTAGCAAATATTCCAACTATAAACAAGTGAAGGTTAAACATAAGAGGCCTGATGGTAAGGCTCAACATATAAGCATTCCTATATAGAAATGGGAGATGATTAATCTAGATTTCATAAGAGGTCTACCTCATACCCACAGACAACATGACTTCATTTGGATGATGGTAGATATGATAAATAAGTCGGTTCACTTCTTACCAATTGAGACTTCAGATAACGCCGAAAGTCATGCTAGACTGTATCTCTGAGAGATAATTAAGCTTCATAGGGTTCCTTTGTTCTATCTGACAAAGGTACTGGGTTAAATTCTCATTTCTAAAATTCCTTTCAGAAGGATTAGGGACCCATGTTGATCTTAGTACAACTTTCCATCTTCAGATCAACAACAGGTTGAACAAACTATTCATTCTCTAGATGATATTCCGAAGAATAAGTTAGTATTGTTATTATTGTGAGAGATTTTGCTTTGAGAGAGTGTTGCATTTAATGAGGAAGAAAGGCAACCAAATAAGAAGAAAAAAATAATAAAGTTATTAAATAATAAACACACATATTAAGTGTGCGTAAATTACCACCAGACATAACTAATCATGATTTTTTATTTAGGGTTGAATTAATTCCACTTTTAAATAACTCGAGGGTGATAAAAATTTCATGAAGTATTTATGTGTAGTTGAAAATAAGTGGATAAATGGATGACTGAATTGACATATTTTGAAGGGAAAAGAGTTCAAAATATATCTGAAGTTTAATAGAAATTGATGTAACAATCTTAAACTTTGGGCAGGACCTTTTACCCCTACACTATTTAATAATGTATTTTAAAGATATATAGGTGTCACATGGACATCATAACGCTTATATATCGTTAAAATATACTACTCCCTCTGTCCCTATTTACTTGATTATATTTCCTTTTATATCTATCCCTATTTACTTGTCCATTTTAACAAATCAAGAAAGAACAACAATTTTTTTCTTAATATGCCCTTATTTAATTCTAGAAAAAATTCTAGTACTACTAAGTTGTAATGCATGTTTTTTGTTTCCCTCCAATTTATTTCACTTTAATTCAAAGAAGTGGCAGTAATATTGAAGTGAAACGTTGTCATAAGTACTGTAAATAAACTTATGAACTTCCTGCCAGAGCATTGATTAGTTATCTTGAGTGAATTTATTTTGGAATTGCAAATTGTACTATAAGGGTAAACTTGTAACTAACCTATGATAATAATCGGTGCCTTAATATGTGTGTCACTTATAAAGTGGACAACTAAATAGGAACAGAGGGAGTATTAAATAGTGCATGGGGTAATAGGTCTTGCCCAAAGTTTGAAATTATTACAACAAAATCAAATTTATTAGTTTATGATACCTTATGTTATTCCTCCTCTTTTTCTATATAAAGTCATACTTGTAGCAAGAAAAAATTCAAATGGTTTGGTGGACTCTTATAGTAACATTTTGCAACAAGAAAGAATGAAGTTTAAAAATTTGGAAATAGTTACTTTTGGAAAGTATAAGGAAATCTAGAAAATTTTAGGTACGTAAAAGTTGAGTTTTGGTCAACTCCAAATGATCATAACTCCAAGCTCAGTATGAGTCAGGCGTAGTTCCAGATATGGTTGGAAATCTCTTGTAATAATATTTCCAACGCCTCCAAGTATGCGCGATTCTGAGTTCGTAGTGAGTTATTGCCCTTTGGAAGTTGGATAGTTCTAATAAGGAAATACCCAATTCAAACTTTTGAAGGATAGTTTGATCTTTTCCCTACCCAATTAATTAAATTCATTTTTAGTAAATTAATTGGAATCGAAATTGAGTTAGTCCAGTTTATGCTTATGAAAAATAGTGTTAGGGATTTTGGAGAAAGAATGCAAGAGAAAGGAGAAGAGGAAAAAGAAGATTTACCAAGAACGATCAATTTTGGTTGGTTATTCGCCAAGGAATTAATCATACAAGGTATGTGAGTCTCTCACATAGCGTTGGGGTCATTCACCCACGCACCCAACATATTTAGTTTAGCGCAATTCATCCTAAAAGAGTTTTAAAGTTAGATGTTCTTGACATGAATTGTTGAATTTGAATTTTGTTCTTGAATTGTGGAGTTTCTGAGATCTTTACATTGTGTTTTAGAGTTTTTTGAGTTAGGTTCTTAGTACATATGTTGGGTATCGGAATTTAAAATGAATTTGAGGAAATATTTGAGTTTACGCGAATTGAGACTGTAATACGAAGAAGGAAAAAGTCGGACAAGGAACAGTTGCTTCGCATCTCGGAGAGGATGCGGACTCCTCTGTCTCAAAATTTAATTTTGCGAGCATTAATTTAGGAAAATCTACGCGTTTTTGGACTTGTCCAAGATGGTGATTTCGTAACTTTTCTCAAGTTTAGCTATTCGAAATCATTCCAAACATCAAGAGATCTTTCCTATCATAAATCATAAGCCTTGAATCCATAATTCAATTCAAGGAAAGTTAAGAGTCAATTCAAGAGAAGTTAAGAGTCAAAACAAGTGAAGTTACCAAAGTTTTCAAGGATCTTTTACAAATGTTTTAACTTTGTTTTAAGACTAAAAGTTTCAAGTTAAGATAAGAGTAAAGAGTTGAGTTCACTTCTCAAAAAGTTACAGGGAATTCCCAAGGAATTTATAAATGTTTTCACATTTAAGATAAAATGAAACTGAGATTTCCAAAAGAGCTTTCAAAAATAAAAGAGAACATCAATTTCAAGAGAGATTTTAAGCTACATGTTAAATAATTATCTCAATCCAAAAAAAGAAGTTTGTTTTAAAAACATATGAGCTAAGTATATTTTGGGAGAGTATTGAGCACCGATATGGGAATGTGAGTTCATATTAACTCAAGTCTCCATAAAATCATGTAGCCATCATGGGTAGTAAAGGATCATACTTTTTAGATGACTCCTTAAGTTAAGCTAGTGGATCCACTAAGTTAAGTAAGGTCCTATGTTGATAGCAAGGTATAGGATGATTTTTGGCAGCGTGAGGTAAAACGTTGTATTATCACTTAGGCTCATAATGGTTGTTGTCAGTTAGAGAATTTTTCGCAGAAACTATATTACTTTCATATATGAGTAATTGTTTTGTCTTTAACGAACTAAATTGTCTTTCAGTTGTTTTATAAGCTTTACATATATTGCATGTGTTTTCTTGATTTATATTGAGTTGTGTTATTCAGAAGTTGACAAGAAACAGGGTAAGTATTTCTTCATAATTTTTTCAAGCCTATATCTTGTTTTAGCATTTCAAATCGCATACTCGTACATTCAATGTATTAGTGTCAGTTGACCTGCATCGTCTTATGATGCAGAGGCAGGTAACCAGGATCATCATCTAGCGCTTCGTTGATCCAACTTGAGCATTCAGTCTGTTGGTGAGCCTCATTGCATTCCGGAGGACTCTTTTATGTGTTTTTTAATTTAGTTCATTAGGATATTTGGGGTTTGTCCCAACATCCATCTCAGTTGTTTTTACAGGCTTCATAGATAGTTAATAGTTCAGTGGTCTTTATATTTTCATTCGTATGTTAAAGACTTGAGTTGTCATTTTGGCTAAGATATTATCTCTTTAATGTTAATGCATGAGTTTTATTTCTTATACCTAAGTTTTCCGTTGAGTAAGTAAGTCAGGCCAAGGGATCGCTGGAGGCCAACAATGGTCTACGAGTGTCAGCCACGTTCGGGGTATAGGCTCGGTGCGTGACACTTATAGTTGACTCTGATTGTAAACTGGACCCTTCTACTTCACATAGTTTCATCTGGACACTTCAACTCAAACAAAATAGAAATTTTAATCCCCTTTGGTCATTGACCAGTCTTAGGTGTCATTAATTTAATTGAATTAGAAAAATGTGTGTTATCCACGCAAAATATGGCCATGAGTTGATCTAAAAAGTTAAAATTTTACATAAAAAGTAAAAGAAAATTTACCTACCTTCAAAAAAAGGCAGAAAAAGAAAAAGAAAAGAAAAAGAAAATTTCTTTCTTTATCAACCCATCCATCCATCTTTTTGAAAATAGTAAATCACTCACCTATTATATCCATATCCTCTGTATTATCGATTATTTTTTCTTGCAATATTTTCCCTCACTTTTCAAATGAAAACTACACATTCATCAAAACTCCAAAACAAAAGTAATTGGAAACGAAATAAAAAAAATCTTCTTCAAATTGAAAACTCAAACCGAAATTGAAGATGGATTTTTTCAACTACTACTTGCTTTTTTTTTTAATCTCTTTAGAGACAGAACTTCTAAAAAAAACAAAATAAATTGTCATCTCTCTTTTGAATTGTAGATACAACTTTGAAATTTTCAGTTCTTGATTTTTTCTCCAAGTATGGATTTTTCTTTCGATTTCAAATTTTTTGGTGTCAAGTTTAGTATTAAGAGTAATAGGGTTAGAGTGTTTTCTTTTGTTGGTGTTAATATTAGTTTTGATGAAATTGTAAGCTCAAAGGGGGTTGTAAAATGTCAATGAACTTTTTTTTAGGGTTCTTGAGTGTAAAGTGAAAAATATTTTTTTAATACTAATTATTTGTTTAATAAATAAAGGTCTAACCCATTGGTAGCCACCTAAAGTTGACATCAATTTTCACTTGAACACCTTAAGTAGGCCTTATTCATTTTAAACACCTTAAGTAGGGGAATGTTGGGTCATGTTGACAGGTTTTTGACAATAAGTCAAATATATAGGGGGGTTGTATTACACTCGCCGATGATGTGTCAAAGTAGATAATTAAATAATGACATGTAGCATATATATTTAAAAAAAATTTAAAAATATAGGAAAATATATTATGAACAAAAAGCCATTTTAAAACTATTTAATTAATTAATTACTTTAAAATTACCTTTCAATAAATAAGAAAAAGAAACAAATAAAATCTACAACACCTTTATTTTTCTCCTCCGCCATTTCCATCCTTCTCCATTTCCACATCTCCTCCTCCTCTAACCACTATTACTATGATGTCTTCTTCTTCAAGTTTGAAGATTATCACAACACTCATATTTTTCTTCAAATCTATATAACCAATTTGAGTCATAAGCAAATACCCATAATCCAAAAACTATCATATTATTACCATTTCTTCGATCCTTCAAATTTATCTTCTTCTTTGTTTTTCTTCAATCACCTTCACCACTGGAATTGCTCGTTTTGAAAGTTTAAAAGTACTCCAAAAAATTTTATCCATGATAAAATCAAATCTATTTTATGAATTACTTGAAATGGGTTCATGAAAATAGAAAAAGGTAAAAGCTTTGAAAAGTCGAAAATCAGTATTTCAAAAATTGAATCTGAAAAAAATTAACTCAAATAGAGAGAGGTGAAAACAGACCAACAAACATTTGAATGATTCGGTAAACATTCAGGCAATGAAACTATGAAAAAATTAGGTGAAAAAATTTGATATCATGAAGAAGATATATGCTCTAGACATATTTTTGGTCCTATCTGAAATTATTTTTGTTGATATATATAATTATTTAATTTTTCACATCAAGAAATAACAAAGAGAAGAGAAAGTTGAATATACAATGGTGGCAAGGTGGTGGCATATGGTGGAGCAAGTGTGGGAAGGAGAGAGAAGGAAGAAAAAGAAATAAAAAAGTCCAAAAATCATAAAATTATGTCTTCCACGCGCTCAAAGTGACCGATGGGTTTGACCTTGTAACGACCTGTTTAGTCGTTTTGAGCAGCAGACTTTATTTCTCGAAAAACTGGCTGAGTCGACGGATCCCACGACGAACCGTCATGGGCACGACGGACCGTCGTGGGGGTCTCGTTCCAAAATACTTAGAATTCTGAAATTTGGGTACTGAAATCGACTCTCTGAACTTCGCGACGAAATGGCAGGACGGACCGTCGCAGGCATGACGGGCCGTCACAGA
>NC_028646.1:24371179-24373068 GCF_001406875.1 Solanum pennellii
TAGATACTCTTAGATTAGTAATTTGAGGATAGATGTTCTTGTGGTGATGACTTCCAGGTTTTGGGAATAAATAGTATTGAGTTTTTATAAGTTATTTAATCGATTTTCATTAATGAGTTAAAGTCTTCCGCATTATATTTTGTTATTTATGGTTGAAATGTTGGGAATTGGATTGGTTGGTTCGCTCACATAGTAGGATAAGTGTGGGTGCCAGTCGCGGCCCGTTTTGGGTCGTGACAGACCTAAAATAAATATATAAAAGTAGCATTGTGACCATTAAGCTAATGAGATGAATATGACATGGCCGTTTCTTTTATGTGGATATGATGTGTTATTCATGTCAGATCGATTGAGGAACATTGATTGATATAAGGGTTTAAAAATTCTATTTTGTGTGAGTTGAAGTATCTAGTTGAAACTTTGGAGAGTAGAAAGGTCCAGTTTACAATCTCAATCAAGTATGTAAGGATCCACCACACAATTTTGTCTTTAAAGTTATCTTTGACTTCTCCATCACCATATTATACATTAGAATGAGGAAGAAATGCTCATCATCACATCATATGGTTACTTTCAACAAAGTCGTAAAGAATCTATTGGTAAAAAATGCTTCTTTTAATTTTTAAAATTATATTTTTTACTTTAATAATATGTGATGTTATTTATTTTATTTAGTCAATTTAACTAATCTTTAAAACTAATTTGAATAAACTCAATCCTAATAAAATCACAGAGTAACTAACAATTTCATAATATACTATTTGTGCTTGTAAGGTGAAGAAAGTTGAGGAAGATATAAAAGTAGAGAAAATTGTGAATTTTGAAAGAGGATAACGTAGAGTCTTATAGTAAAATTATTATTATAGTAATTTGATATTTTAGTTTTCTTTCTCATTCTCTATATTTCAATTATATACTTTATTGAAGAATTTAAAATATAAAGGTTTTTTTTTTTGGAAAAAAACATACCTGCATCGGGTGTTTACACTAAGGTAATACAACTTTCATTATTATGCAATTTAATAAAGTAAAACACATGTAAATTAATCATAATTTAGTAAAATGAACTATAAATTTGAATACATGACATGCATGTATTGATTTGTTGTGAACACTCGGTGGGGTAAGTTTTATCCCATTTTTTCTTTTTTTTTATATGACTATAGTTTTACATACATAATTAATTAGGTCAAATTATAGTTAGTTCTTGTAAATTTTTATTATAATATTTTTTGCAACATTCTAAAACGAATATTATGTACTCGATGTTACTGCTTATTTGTATGCCGGAGTGCATTCCTAAATACGACACTACGATTAGAAGCATTTTAATTATAGAGCGAAAATTTGATAATTCACAAAAAGAAAAGAAGCTTATCCAAACTATGAATAAAAAAATTGACAACAAACTTGAGTATTGTTATAATTCTAATGAAAAACTAAAGAACCTATAAACATTATATGCAATACTTTGGTTTAAAAAAAAAAAACAATGATTTTACATCTTCTTTTCTTATTTTTTTTTAAGATAAATTTCACTATATTTTAATTTATTATTATTATTAAAAGAGTGTCAATTATTACTCCCTCCATTTATATCTATTATTCATTGTAAAAACTTAAAACGTCTCAAAATTTATTATTCTACTTATTTTTATTCTTTGTTGTAAATTTAAAGGCCTAAATATTTAACTCCAACTTTCATTCTCCAAGAAGAATAAAAATTTTTTATGTATGTGTGTATATATATATATATATATATATATATAAGTTGAGTATTGCTGGTGCTATGCACGGGCCCAATAACGTAAATTATGATGTCTAATTTGAATTGTCACCAAAGATCTAAGAACTAAGTTGTATTTATATTTGAAAAATGTTGGAAATAT